>NC_053446.1:67074262-67163300 GCF_007990345.1 Gossypium hirsutum
AAAAAAGAATGAAGTGTGGACCAAATTTGTTTGTCCATGCAAATTAATAATAACAACAACAAAATTATTGGTATATATCGATTTCAAAAATATTTTGGGATTTTGGCTGATATTATGTTGATGTGTCACAAAAATGTTTTATGTGGAAAGTGTTTTCTTAAAAGTATTTTATATCAAAAGTGTTTATTGTTCGGATTTAATGTTTTTAGTATAATATTTTCGTTGATGTATAGTTGTATTTTTCGAACAAATTAACTTTATAAAATATTCATTGATTATGTTAATAGCCTTTCTATATTGTCCTCAATAGTTTTGCACACAAAGCAAAATGCAAGCAGATATTGACGTATTGATTATCTAACGTTTAATTAATACTAAGTGGTATTACGTGGCTGGATTGTAATATGGAAAGACGATTTGTATTAGTAGATAATCTAAATATGTCATGAGTTTAAATAGATAATGAATCGAAAGCTGGTGTGTTTGGTGTACAATTTCTGTAGTATATAGTATCACTCCATAATAATGGAATTCATAGCCCAACTAAAGAGTAAATGATATTTTCTCATCGACATTACATGATAGATGAAAAGTGAACATGGTCATGGGTCATTTATCTTTGTGATAATTAATGACTTAATTACTATCTAATAATAGTTGACTTTTTATAACGGAAGATGTAATGATTACTATGAGATAAAATAGGATTATATTGGAAGAACAAATTTATCTCAATAAGATTAAGAATATCCTATGAGGGTAACACATTTATAACAAGATCATTAGACGAGCACTTGTTAAGTAGCTTTCGTAATGATATTATAATTAGGTATAACTCAATCACGATATTTTAGTGGAATGACTTCGTGACTAAATAAGTTTATAATTAATAAGTGGAAAGTCAAAACTTAATTATAAATTATTTTGAGTCCTAATTATATATGTTCAATCAGTCCCTCTATTATCTCGTTGAAGTTAGAAATGAACTAAATGTAGAACCAAATGAATGGAAACAATGAAATAATAGAAATGTGTTGCATTTGTAGTATGTGTGTTTTCTCACTTATACAAAAATGACTTTAGAACTAATTTAAGGTTTTTCGAATTATTATTTAATTTATTATAATTAAATAATTGATGTTCGAAAATGGAACTAAATTAATTAATCATTATGAATAAGGAAAATTATTAGATTCTTTTACGGTAAAGTTATTATGACTTTAACGAAATTAGAATTGAGTTGAGAAATTAACTTTAAATTAACTAAATCAATAATATTTATTTGAGGAAATAGAAAATAAATATTGGATTTGATTAAATTATAAAGTGTTCGGCAAAAAATTTAAGAAGCACATATAATTGGACCCAATACATAAGAGACTCAATTAGTCCTTATACATAGTATGAGTGGTGACAACTATAATAAAATTAACTAGGGTGTGCCGCCCTCCTCTCTCTCAATTAGACTAGAGTGTGTTTTCTATTTAAACAATATTATTTATCAATGGCTTGTTCAACTAAGATTGTTGTACTTCCCTTTATAATGGAGAATACCGGTTGAGCTAAAAACACTTTATATATTATTGGGTTATCGTTGTTTTGCCAGAAAGTAGTGAAAATTTATTAACTTAGAAAAAAATTTATTTTCTAGGAATTATGTTCTTTACAATTCTTTTATAGAGAGAAATACTTTCCTACTGAAAGTAATTATATTGTTTCTTTTTTATGATTTTGTTCATGTTGTTCAAGCCCAGACTCTGTGTAACTCGTGGTACGAGGATAAAAGAAAAGTCGTTAAGTTAAAAATTAGGATTGACTTGAGATTGTTTCACACAAAGCACAAGTACTATTTGGTTAAGATTTATTGCTATAAATATCACAAAATAACTCGATTTTGAAAAAAAATAAATCTTCTGCTATAATTGTAAAATTATTTTCTAAACCAATTTTTCCCACAATGTAACCGATTAAAAAACTGGATAGTTTTTAATTTTTATTATGTTGACTATAACTTCCTTAAAATGAACCTTACTATTAGCCTTTTGATTTCCTTAAATTTAGCCTTAAAATCAGCATTTTTATTAGCCTTAGAATTTCTTTGAAATTTTAAACTTATTATATTTTTAAAAAAATATTTATGCATATTTATATATTTCTTTAAATTATTTAGAATTAATATTAAATTGAAAATATTTGTAAGTTTTGAGGGTTAATTCTTTTAAAAATTATTGACTAAATTGATATAATATATAAAAGTAGAGGGCTAATTTGTTATCACACTATTTTTTTTAACTGTCACGCCAGCTTGGCGTTTGTGATTTTAACATGAGTAACTAAAATGACCAAAATATATAATATGAGTACTTAAATTACAAACCTTTTATTTTCGGTGCCCAAAATTTTTTTTTTATAGTTAAATGACTATATGTATAAATTACCCTTAATATTATCAATTTTCAATAAAAAGTTTAAAAGTAGGATCCTAATTAGTAAAAGTACCATTGCAATCTTATACTAATCCTTTTAGGATAGATGGAGGAGCAAAATATATTGTTTTATATATAAAGTATAATAACAAATTTAACTCTCGATATTAGCACATTTATTTAATTTGACCATTATTTTTTATTTGGAGTCAATTGACCTTCAATCTTTCATTACTGATATGACATTATTTTATTTTATATGCCACATCAATAAATAGTTTAAAAATTATAAAAAAGATAATCATAAATTTTTTTAAATTTTAAATAAAATAAATAAAAACTTTAAAGGAATTAGAAATGTAAAAGAATTTTATTTTATTAAAATAAGAAAATAAAACATTAAAAGCAAACTATGAAAAATATTATTAAAAAAATATGATAAATTCAAAAAAAAACATAAACTTATGGGTTAACTTAATTAAGTAGTATTAAATATATAGGAAAATATTTGATGCATTATCGATGCAGAAGTCCCTTAAACCATCGGTGAAAATAATAACATACACATGATCATTAAATAAGACAAAAAACTGTGGAGGACTTATAAATAAATACTAATAACTTTATTTAAATATGACTAAATGCTAAAACTCTAAACCCTAAACCAAAGATCATAAACTGAGAGTTATCAATATTTATTTATAATAGTTATGATTAATGTTTAATTATATTTAAAAAAATTTATTAGTGTTTATTTAAAAGTCTTTCATATTTTTTTGTTTAATTTAATGATGATATGTCATATTTTTATTCACTAATGATGCATGAGACTTATGCACCAACAGTACATCAAATATTATTTCTAAATATACTAATTATTCTTTACCTTTTCTATATCATACTTTCATAAAAACACATTAAAAATATAAAAAAAATCAAGTTTCTTTTAAAAATGTTTTTATAATTTAGAAAAATCTTTAAAAATATAAAAGAATTAGAAAAATAAAATAAAATGTTGAAAGTAAATTTGTAAGGGTCAAATTAAATATAAGTATAAAAATTGATGATTAAATTATTATAAAACCTTTTATATATGTATAATTAACGGTACAATTTTAAAAAAATATTTTACTCATTTATCTAATATATAAAATTTAATTTATCTATTTCTTCTATAAGAATTTAAAATACAATTTTAAATATAATACAAGAATTGCTATGATGTTTTTACTCCTGTTCAAAGGTGGTCAGAAATTTTTTTGAGCGGGCCGAAATTAAGTTGTATATTTTTACAATAGAAAAAGTGAAATTTCACTATTTTAATAGCCTATATCTTTATAATTTTTAAAGGATTAAATCAATTTTTTTCTTTTTTTTAGGAGTCAAAGTGTAATTTTACCATATACTAATTTAAATTTTTTAAAATTATAAAAAATCTAAATGTGAAAATTTCCATTTTAGGGGGACCGTGGCTCCAGCGCCCCGTGGCTCCACCCTTGCCTATGTTTATGTCCTAGGCTTGTTGTCGAACTATAGTGCTTCAACTCCTCTTTTATTGTCAATTAGTCATTAAATTTGAGGACCAAATAACTGAAAAAAAACAAATTTATGGGCCCAAATACTATTGATATAAGGACTAGATTTTAAATTTAGTCTTCCAATTTTTCCAACCACGTCTCTGACTATGGACTAAATCTGACCTGAACCCACAATTCTTAATGATCTATCAATTTTGGGCCACATTTTGAAATTTCGTTGTTCTCTTTTTGGGATTAACATTATGATTGATTGCTGACTTGTTTTGTACAAATTGAGATAATTTTCAATTTGGTAAAATACAATTATAGAGTTTCAATTTTTAAAATTAAAATTATGGCCGACATTAGCTTAACAGTAATACAAAGTTTTAAGAATTTTAAGATTTTGGGTTTAAGTTTTTAATACGAGTTTTGTCTAGATTTATAATAATTTAGGTCCGGATATTTCAATTTTCGATCTATTATACTACGTATTAAGTTTATTTTAGTTATAATTGATTCGGTATTTGTGCTGTGTATTTGTTGACACCATTTTTGATTGAAAAACGGGGTCGACTTGGGTTTTAAAAAAGAAACGGGAGTCGCCACCAATCCTTTTTTATGAGGTGTGATTGGATCACCTCGAAAATGGGTTGTTTTTAATAAACGGTTTGATTTTATTAAAATAACAAGTTTGGTCCACGGAATTCAGAAAAACGGGTTCGGGAGTCGGTTACGCACGAGGAAGGATTAGCACCCTCGATACGCCCAAAATTGGTACCTAGTTGATTACTTAATGTCTTAGTGTCAAAGAATGAAAACTTTGAAGAATTTAAAAATACGATCCTTGTATTAAAAGAGTTAAAAAATTTTAGGAAAATGGCATGTTTCACATTATTCGAGAAAGAGAATCATATCCAGTAAGTTAGGACACAATTGTCTCGAATTCTCGATACGCGAATGAAAATGTTTGTTCAAAAGACATTTAACTAAAAGGGATCACGACCAGTAAGTTAGGACACGATCATTTTTTAATTCCCGATATCGTTTAAAACTTGAGTTTGAAAAGATTCGTGTAATAAAGTTTAAATGAATATTCAATTGTTTAAATCAAATGAAGAAATCGCAACCCAATATGTTAGGGCACAATTTATCAAAATATTAAACATTGAATATTACATTTATTTTGAAAAATCATCGTTTCGAGAAAATAACATGTCACATCCAATGCGTTAGGACACAATATATTGAATTCTCGATAACGAATTTTTTATCATTTTTAAAAGAGTAATCTCGATTATTTTGATTCAACAAAGAAAATCGGAACCCAATACGTTAGGGCTCGATTCTCTCAAAGATCTCAAATATCGAGTGTTATTTTTATTGTGAAATTTTCCATTTTTGGATAAATCCGAGTAAAAAATGAATGTAAAATAATAATGATGATAATGCAAATAAGATAATACAAGCAAAATAAGAAAAGATAAATAAATAAGATGGCAAATATATAATAAAAGAAATCAATAAATAAACGAATAAAAATTAAAGCACTTAAGTAAATAATAATAATGAGCATGTAAATAAATAAATGAATTAACATTAAATGTATATATGAAAATGAAAACGTATATATAGGACATATATAATATAAGGTATAAAATATGATATATATATTAGGGAAGTAGATAAATACATAAATATGTACATAAATAATAATGAAGGGATAAATGTATGCCTATATATATCCTAAAATATGTATGTATATATGAAGATAATAAAAAATGCATGCATATATATGTAGATTATAAAATATAGATATGTATGTATATATGTATATGTTTTAAAATATGTATGTAATAACAAAATACATTAATACGTATATAGGATACAACATATAGAATATAAGTATATAATGTACAAATATTTGATTATAATATCAATAATAATATAATAATATTGTATGATGATATTAATAATATTAAAACAAGTAATTTTAAATAAAATAACCTAAACAGCAAAAAAAATGGGATTAAATTGAAAACGAAATTAAACTTTGGGCTCGAAATAAAAATAAAAAAGGATTAAATGGTAAGACGCGCAAGAGAGAAGGGACCAGTAGTGAAATATTCCCACATCACTGAAACGGTTCGTTCTAGGGGAATACAAGCGCATGGTCAAAGGACCAAATCGAAACAGAAGCAAAATTACGTCGCCAAAATCAAAGATAAGAAGGAGATCTCATCGAACACGCCACAAGGGAGGGGGGACCTATGGCGCAAATATCCCCCTAAGGCAAAACGCGCGGACCCTGAGGCAGACGGGTCGGGTCTCGGGTCTTATGCAGAAACGGCGTCGTTTTAGGGGCTTTCTGACCCTTCCAAAACGGCGCCGTTTTGGATCCTTCTATAAACCAAAATCCCCTAAAAAAAATCATTTCATCCCTCTTTTTTAAAAAATTTTCAGACCTCTTTCTTCCCCTCTCTCTTCATGCCCTCCGACGATTGGCTTTTCACCACCGTCCGCCTGTCCGTCGCACCGCCACCGAAACGGCGGCCAACGAAACGCAACCAAGGGTTTTTTAAAAAACCCTGGCCTTCGGGCGATTTGAAAATCGGGTCCTTGAATCCCTACGAGCGCCGAGACAAGGGCTCAGAATCCATCCTTCAGATCCGGGCCAACGACGGCGAGAGAACCTCCGTCGACGGAGCCGGAGAGCGATTCAGGTGCGCTCCTTTTTCTTTTCCCTTTTATTGATATATTTTTTTTACGGATTTGTTTAAAAATAAATGAAAGTAAACGAATCAAAAAGAATAAAAAATGAAGAACACAGCAACCTTTGTTCCTTTATTTCTGATGTGGTTTTTTCTCTTTTTACAAAAATCCCCCTCCTCCCTTGATATTACATTTGTTTGGTTTTTATAAAAGAAAAATATTTGCTGCTCTCTCTGTTGTCTATTTCTTTGCGCGCTTGCAGGTGGCGATGGGACGTGGCAGAAAGCAGGTGAACGGCGGAGCAGGTGAGGAGGCCAGGAGCAAGGACGTGCGGCGCTAGGCTAGGGCGGTGGCAACAGGTCCTAGCATGCGGCGCCCTAGGGTTAGGTTTTTTTTTAATTTTTGCTGAAATTGTTTTAAGTTAGGCCATGGTTGGTTTGGGTCTGGGCCGTTTGGGCCTGTAACGGGTAGTGGGCCACTGGGTAAATGGGCCTGCAACAGCTGCCCCTCTTTGCTCGTTGTCGTGTAACGATAACAGAGCAAAGACTAAGAAAGGCCCATTTTGCCCGGTCTCGCCGAGTCTTGACTTGTTCTGGTACTTCTCCATTTCAAGTAGTTTCATTCCAGTCCACTAGGTCTTGTTGCTTCGATCCATTCCACTGCATTTTAGAGAGATGCGTCCTGTAGCCTTTATCTTCTTCGTAGCAACTTCAGGGGGACGAGGTTTGTGGTTTAAGTCTACTCCACTGTAACGTCAGAGAGATACGACTAGCTATGATAGATTTAATCTGACCTACTGCAACTTCAGAGGTATAGGCATTGGTGCTTCGGCCCACTCCACAACGTCGGGGAGATAGAATTACTGGCTTCAATGTACCCCACTATAACCACAGGGAGGTAAATCCTGATGCGATCTACTCTACTATAATTTCAGAGAGATAAGATCCTTTGTTTTAATCCGCTCCACTGTAATCTCAGGGAGATAGGATTACAATCTTTGATCTGCTCTTCTGTAATATCAGGGAGATCAGATCTGTAATTCTTCAACCAGCTCCACTACAACCGAGAGAGGTAAGGTTTGTCTTCGACCTGCTTCACTGTCAACGCAGGAAGACAAAATCAGTTGTCTTCAACCAACTCTTCTACACTCGAGAGAGGCAAGGCTTTGTTTTCGATCTGCTTTGCTGTTAACGTAGGAAGGCAAGATCTGCTTCTTTAACCAGCTCTACTACAACCGAGAGAGGTAAGGTTTGTGTCTTCGACCTGCTTCACTGTCAATGCAGGAAGGCAAGATCTTTTGTCTTCAACCAGCTCTATCACAACCGAAAGAGGCAAGGTTTGTGTCTTCGATCTGCTTCGCTGCTTCACTGTCAATGCAGGAAGGCAAGATCTTTTGTCTTCAACCAGCTCTATCACAACCGAAAGAGGCAAGGTTTGTGTCTTCGATCTGCTTCGCTGTTAATGTAGGAAGGCAAGATCTTTTGTCTTCAACCAGCTCTATCACAACCGAAAGAGGCAAGGTTTGTGTCTTCGATCTGCTTCGCTGTTAATGTAGGAAGGCAAGATCTTTTGTCTTCAACCAGCTCTATCACAACCGAAAGAGGCAAGGTTTGTGTCTTCGATCTGCTTCGCTGTTAATGTAGGAAGGCAAGATCTTTAACTTCATTGATCTGTCCCTTGGGGAACCTGACCTGTATGTTCTATTTTATGAACCTAATTGTGCCTAGTGATTAGGATGACATAATCAGAATGAATCAAATGCTCCTAACTAGATATGTATGAATGACATTTGAGTGAATGCAAAATGTCATGAAGATGATTCCTTAATGCTTAGGTTAACATCACGTAAAAACTTATTAGGGTTTTATCACTGACGTACTACAACGCCTTTTGCTTGTCTGGTATATCCAAAGAAACACTTAATCTGGTTGCCCCCCACTGTAAACCTTAAAGTTTAATCTATTAGGGCACAAAATTTGTACCATCATTCTCCCACTACAATCCAAGGGTAGAAAGATATGGCTTTTTCAATCTTCTCCTATCGCAATTCAAGGATACAGAATGTGAAGCTCCTTGGTCCTTTACCTCATTCCCAAGGTGTCATACCAAATGCTCATGCACAATTGCAAAATTTTCCTCTCCGAGAAAACCTTTTCTTATTGCCTGGTAAATATCGCTTGTTGGCTCATTGAAGCTTTGCCACCAACACGACATCTTGTCATTTTGCTCAATCAATATTTGGACAACAAAATCCAAAAAGATAGTCTTTAACTTAGACTCTTCCTTCTTGGATACTTCACCCTTTAAACTTGGTGTTTTCTAAACAATAGTCCTGTTTCAGGTTCTTGTATTATTTAGAAACGTTTAGAGTAATATGCAAAACTTCCATTGTGAAAGTATTATTAGTCCATTATTCATTATTCTAATGCAACATGTTTGCGAAAAAAAGAATATAATGATGGATGAAATAGAATTGATTTGAGAGCGAGCTCGAAATGAATGAATTATCAAGGGTAGCAAGAATAAAAGAGGAATTGATTGGAACACGTATCTTGAAAAAGAATGAAGTATACCAAGAACAACAACAGATTCAATATATAAATAGTATGAAGGTTAGGTGCCCCAGATACCGCAGCTTGAACTTCTCTGTACAAACTTTCTGAAGACTTTCCTGAGTTTGACATGTGTTTAGGAGATCTACAATGCTCTGTCGATGCCCCCAAGATGTCGCCCATCCTTTCCTGTTGATTCAGGCATGGCAAGATCAACACATGCCTCAACATGAACAAAACTTGAGCAGCTTATATCACCTCATGCCCCATTTTGATCAGTATTTGAGCCGCCCTTTTCGGGTTTTCAGCTCAGATCCCCTTTGGCCTAAGGCGCCCTTTGCGGGTTTTCCCCTTAGCCTCTCCATTTTTACTCTTTTCATTTTTCATTTTCATTCTTCATCTTTTTCTTTTTTTTTGAACTTCATTGTCTTACAATACAGTGACAAACTGTGATGTCTGATTTTGAACCGATTACAGCCCTCATCTATCATGTTGTCATTCCAGTTCAATACATTTTCCCATACCATCGTCTCTGGATTTCTATATTGGCATATGATGACATTGACGCATGCTGTAGCCTTTATCCATTTGATGAAGTAATTAATGATCTCAATAGTGAAGCAATGCCTATTAGAAGTCTTCGATAATGGTGATTTCCATGCCCCATTTTGCTCAAAATTTGAGTCACCCTTTTTGGGTTTTCACCTCAAAACCACTTTTGGTCACAAAGCGCCCCTTTTGGTTTTTCGCCTTGGCCTCTTCTTTTCTTTTCTTTACTTTTCATATTTCTATTTTGACTTTGATTGATTTCTCTTTTTCTTTTTATTTTTTTATTTTGATTTTGATTTTATTTTTTTCTTTTCCCTTGTTTTTTGAATCGGATCTAAACTCTTGGGATCAGGCAAGTCCTTGTTATCCCCTTCAAATGATCTTTTCTGATATCGAATTTCCTTTATAGAGCCTTTTAGGGCAAAACTACAACTGGAAACTTTTGATCTTCTTCTTCCATCGGGATAAAATCCAGCAACATCTTGAAGGAATAGAAACTCGACTTCAAACGGGCAAAGCTATGCTGAATTGACGAGAACGGTATTGCCCCGGCAAAGAATTGCATCGTTCGCACTGTAAATTTCTTACATCGTGCTGTTGTGCAGGTTTTATTATAAGAATCGAGGCATACCCTGGTATGATCATACAAAGTCATCTTTGACCTTTTCGTCTCTGTAGGCAGGTCAATTCTAGTCTTCATCAAGCTCACAATTTCTAATGGTTCACTAAGAGGTAGGATCTGTTTATCCTTTTGTTCTACCATCCTCAACAAGCTACGATCTGTGTCATCTTTCAAAGTCGTGAGATCCCTTTAAACACATATCTCGCTCAAAAGGAGGTTCTAAGTCTGTAGCAGTGTTATTCCTGTCGTTGATATCCAGGGACCTATTGTAGGTACAAAATAATATATAAAGAATGTGTGAATTTAAGAATAATTATCCGCACAGTATGATTATGAATGAACGAAAGAATGATTTGGATGGAAGAATAAAAGAATGATCGATGAAAAAAAAAAAAAAATATTAGTTCAAAAGATCGCAAAGATGCATTCCATTAAAATAATGACGTTCAGACATAAGCCTTTTTCACAAAAGACTTCTTGTTGCTCTAGGCTGAAAGCAACAAGTGTGTTTTGAATATTACTCTGAGTAAGCTCTAAATACTACAAAGGTTTCTTTAGAAAACTCCCAGGTTTTATAAGAGCGAACATCTAATAAGATCCTTTTTCAATTATGCCTTCATATATGGTATTGATGTGACAACTTCCCAACACTTTCTCATATATTGCGTTCACCCCATTGTTAATCATGATTGGGTGGCGAATTTTCTGCATTAGATAAGTCACCAAACTTGACGACACCCATGTTGATGAGCTTTTCAACCAGTTTCTTGAAGGCTATGCAGTTCTCTATGGAATGCCCCGTATTTCCCGCATGATATTCGCAATGTGCATTCGCATCGTGCCATTTGGGGTACGGTGGCTGTGGAGGTTTCGTGTAGAGAGGGGCAACAACACGTGCGTTGAATAAGCTTTGATACAACTCCTTATATGCCATCGGAATTGGCGTGAATTGAAGGTTCTCAGTGCCTTGCTTCACATACGATTCTTGTCTAGATGAACCTTGCTGACTAGTAATCACCTTTCTTGGCTGTGTAATCGATTTGTTGTAGGTGTTCACATTGCTCACATCATTTTCCTTCTTCTTCAAGTCTGACCTTCTATTATTCTCCCCAACATCAATCTTTCCACTTCTCACGGCACTTTCAATCATTTCACCGCTCATGACTATGTCTAAAAAACTCATCGAAGCGTTTCCCAACATGTGGGTGATGAACGGGGCCTTCAATGTGTTGATGAAGAGCATCGTCATTTCTTTCTCTAGGAGTGGCGGCTGAACTTGGATAGCGACCTCCCTCCACCTTTGTGCGTATTGCCTAAAACCTTCATTAGGCTTTTTCTCCATATTTTGAAGGGTAATTCTGTCAAGGACCATATCAGCTACATGACTGTATTGTTTCATAAAGGCTTGTGCTAAATCCCTCCAAGAACTAATCTGGATACGCGTCAATTGATTGTACCACTTAGACGCTGCCCCTGTGAGGCTATCTTGAAAGCAGTGTATGAGCAGTTGGTCGTTGTTGACGTATCCGGCCATACGTCTACAGAACATAGTAATATGAGCTTCTGGGCAACTGGTCCCATTATATTTCTCGAATTCCGGCATCTTAAATTTGTGAGGAAGCGCCAAATCCGGAACTAAACTCAGATCTTTTGCATCTATTCCCCGATAGCCGTCGATACTTTCTATCGCCCTAAACTTCTCTTCAATCCATTTCCATTTCTCCTCAAACTGCTTTGGTAAGTCCTCCTTCATCTTGTCTTTCTCCGCTACTTCATCGAAGTCCGGGACAACCAGATTATCGTCAGGACTAGAACCAGATCTGCCTTGAAGGTTCTTCGGTATTGAAGCGTCACCTTGAAAGTGCTGAGGCCTAATCGGAACAGAAGATCTTCGTGGATGTGGTTCAATCTGTACTTGCGCATGCGGAGGCGTGAAACCTGGAGGATAAAGTGGCTCATCATTGTTTCCTTCTTCATCGCAAACCACAGGATTTTTCCTTTTATCCACTCCATTGGTTATTAATTGCGTCAATTTAGACATTAGTTCATCCTGAGACTCCTTCATCTTTTGTGCCATGTCTTTCTGGATCTTTTCCATATGTTCTTTCATTTGCACCTGTAACTGGTCTTGCATCTCTTTTTGCGTTTGCTCCAGTTTCTCTAATCTTTGATCCATTTCTTTGGCTTTGCGACGAGTACCGTAAGGATGTTTGGTTGATTGGTTTTCCAGATTAGCTGAAATAATTTTACATAATTAGGGTCACTTCGTGAAAATCTAATGCATATGATGCAATGTAATGCAAATGCATGAAATGAATGCCTAAAGAGACGTTGATTCTGATTCAATTACATTTAGGAAACTTTTCTAGAAAGCAAATTCCTTTACATAAAACGGATACATGCACGACCTCACCCTCATATTCCAAGAAACAACATCGATTTTTTTTCTTCATCCGCATGTTTGAAGTAATCTCACCAATAGATGCCATTGCTAGCTCATTTTCTTGATCTTGGTCGCGATCCATCATCTGCCCATCTTCATAAGGCTCGTCAGCTTGTTGAAGGCTTTTGGACAATCGCCTCGAATCTCCAGGCCACAAAGCAAGGTCACGAACTCTTCCATCGCCATTCTTGTGTTTCTCAGAATATGTTTGGGAAGTCGTATTGTTTTCCACTTTATCAAGGAATTCGTATTCCATGACAAGCTTTCTAATTTAGTAATTGGATTTGAATCCATATCTCTTTCCTAAAATGCAAATGCAATGCAATCATAATCAAAACAAAACAAGATCGGTTAGTAAAAAAAAACAGAAGCAAACAAGGAAAACAAAAAGTACCTAATCAGGTAGATACTAGGGGTTTGGAGTGGCTCTACCTAGGTTAAGTTCCTAAGTCTACCATATGAGGGTTGGTTCTAAAGTAAGGGTACCCGAACCAGCAGATTCCTCGATCCTCACCCATTATAGGCTCATACGGACTGAGTTCAGTTCAGGGGAATACATTTCCCTATGGCCATGCGGAGATGAAAATCTCACGAAGACATAGGTACGGATGTATCCCGAAAGCGATTCACTATCCCGTGCGGAGGTGAAAACCTCACGAAGGCGTAGCTTCTCACTCCCACTTAAAAGGGTATGACCAACGGTCATGCAATGCAATGTGCAAAAATAAATCTGAACTTAAACACAGCAATTATGAATCACAATGACGAAGATCATAATAAAGATAAAAATACAATGAAAGGATTGTATATTTAAACTAGGTTTTTGATTTTTGACAAAAAGACAAAAAGTAATCAACTCATGGCTTGACTCTTGTGTTTGTCCCCAGTGGAGTCGCCAAGCTGTTGACACCATTTTTGATTGAAAAACGGGGTCGACTTGGGTTTTAAAAAAGAAACGGGAGTCGCCACCAATCCTTTTTTATGAGGTGTGATTGGATCACCTCGAAAATGGGTTGTTTTTAATAAACGGTTTGATTTTATTAAAATAACAAGTTTGGTCCACGGAATTCAGAAAAACGGGTTCGGGAGTCGGTTACGCACGAGGAAGGATTAGCACCCTCGATACGCCCAAAATTGGTACCTAGTTGATTACTTAATGTCTTAGTGTCAAAGAATGAAAACTTTGAAGAATTTAAAAATACGATCCTTGTATTAAAAGAGTTAAAAAATTTTAGGAAAATGGCATGTTTCACATTATTCGAGAAAGAGAATCATATCCAGTAAGTTAGGACACAATTGTCTCGAATTCTCGATACGCGAATGAAAATGTTTGTTCAAAAGACATTTAACTAAAAGGGATCACGACCAGTAAGTTAGGACACGATCATTTTTTAATTCCCGATATCGTTTAAAACTTGAGTTTGAAAAGATTCGTGTAATAAAGTTTAAATGAATATTCAATTGTTTAAATCAAATGAAGAAATCGCAACCCAATATGTTAGGGCACAATTTATCAAAATATTAAACATTGAATATTACATTTATTTTGAAAAATCATCGTTTCGAGAAAATAACATGTCACATCCAATGCGTTAGGACACAATATATTGAATTCTCGATAACGAACTTTTTATCATTTTTAAAAGAGTAATCTCGATTATTTTGATTCAACAAAGAAAATCGGAACCCAATACGTTAGGGCTCGATTCTCTCAAAGATCTCAAATATCGAGTGTTATTTTTATTGTGAAATTTTCCATTTTTGGATAAATCCGAGTAAAAAATGAATGTAAAATAATAATGATGATAATGCAAATAAGATAATACAAGCAAAATAAGAAAAGATAAATAAATAAGATGGCAAATATATAATAAAAGAAATCAATAAATAAACGAATAAAAATTAAAGCACTTAAGTAAATAATAATAATGAGCATGTAAATAAATAAATGAATTAACATTAAATGTATATATGAAAATGAAAACGTATATATAGGACATATATAATATAAGGTATAAAATATGATATATATATTAGGGAAGTAGATAAATACATAAATATGTACATAAATAATAATGAAGGGATAAATGTATGCCTATATATATCCTAAAATATGTATGTATATATGAAGATAATAAAAAATGCATGCATATATACGTAGATTATAAAATATAGATATGTATGTATATATGTATATGTTTTAAAATATGTATGTAATAACAAAATACATTAATACGTATATAGGATACAACATATAGAATATAAGTATATAATGTACAAATATTTGATTATAATATCAATAATAATATAATAATATTGTATGATGATATTAATAATATTAAAACAAGTAATTTTAAATAAAATAACCTAAACAGCAAAAAAAATGGGATTAAATTGAAAACGAAATTAAACTTTGGGCTCGAAATAAAAATAAAAAAGGATTAAATGGTAAGACGCGCAAGAGAGAAGGGACCAGTAGTGAAATATTCCCACATCACTGAAACGGTTCGTTCTAGGGGAATACAAGCGCATGGTCAAAGGACCAAATCGAAACAGAAGCAAAATTACGTCGCCAAAATCAAAGATAAGAAGGAGATCTCATCGAACACGCCACAAGGGAGGGGGACCTATGGCGCAAATATCCCCCTAAGGCAAAACGCGCGGACCCTGAGGCAGACGGGTCGGGTCTCGGGTCTTATGCAGAAACGGCGTCGTTTTAGGGGCTTTCTGACCCTTCCAAAACGGCGCCGTTTTGGATCCTTCTATAAACCAAAATCCCCTAAAAAAAATCATTTCATCCCTCTTTTTTAAAAAATTTTCAGACCTCTTTCTTCCCCTCTCTCTTCATGCCCTCCGACGATTGGCTTTTCACCACCGTCCTCCTGTCCGTCGCACCGCCACCGAAACGGCGGCCAACGAAACGCAACCAAAGGTTTTTTAAAAAACCCTGGCCTTCGGGCGATTTGAAAATCGGGTCCTTGAATCCCTACGAGCGCCGAGACAAGGGCTCAGAATCCATCCTTCAGATCCGGGCCAACGATGGCGAGAGAACCTCCGTCGACGGAGCCGGAGAGCGATTCAGGTGCGCTCCTTTTTCTTTTCCCTTTTATTGATATATTTTTTTTTTACGGATTTGTTTAAAAATAAATGAAAGTAAACGAATCAAAAAGAATAAAAAATGAAGAACACAGCAACCTTTGTTCCTTTATTTCTGATGTGGTTTTTTCTCTTTTTACAAAAATCCCCCTCCTCCCTTGATATTACATTTGTTTGGTTTTTATAAAAGAAAAATATTTGCTGCTCTCTCTGTTGTCTATTTCTTTGCGCGCTTGCAGGTGGCGATGGGACGTGGCAGAAAGCAGGTGAACGGCGGAGCAGGTGAGGAGGCCAGGAGCAAGGACGTGCGGCGCTAGGCTAGGGCGGTGGCAACAGGTCCTAGCATGCGGCACCCTAGGGTTAGGTTTTTTTTAAATTTTTGCTGAAATTGTTTTAAGTTAGGCCATGGTTGGTTTGGGTCTGGGCCGTTTGGGCCTGTAACGGGTAGTGGGCCACCGGGTAAATGGGCCTGCAACAGTATTAATATATGTTTTATCAAGAAATTAGAAATTACAGGTAAAAAGATTTCTTTAATCTTTCTCATTTTCGATATTGAGCAAATTGGTCGGTCTAAAAAAAATTAGAGCAATTTAATCCTTATTAATTCTAAAAGCGAGTAACTAAGAACAATTAATCACACCATTACTATTTTTATCAACAATACATGTTTTTATTGGTATAATAACAAATTTTGCCCTCAAAGTTTACACATACTACCAATTTGGTCTTGATTTAACAAATTTAATCCATAAAATTTACACATTCTATCAACTTGATCCTAAATTAACAAATTCAGTTTGCAACATTCACACAGAATATATAAAACACAGAAGGCTGAATTTGTTATTATACCAATCAAAATTATGTATAATTAACGAAAAAATAATAGTGTCGCGATTAATTATTTCTAATTAACTGCACACTTCCGAATTTAACAGGAATTAAATTACTTCAATTTTATTAAGAAGGATAATTTACTCAACTTTGATATTGAAAAACACCATCACGTACAAATGAGGTCCACCCAAAATGGTTGAATATAATTGGACAACATTTGATCCAAACTTTGGCAGAATATACCAATTTTCCTTGAATATACCCACATTTTTGTTTGTGTGTGTGAAAATAATCTCCATCATAAACTATTCGAGTTTGAAAAATTGGGATTCAATTTAATCTTTGTAAAATTGGGTGTGTAATTCTAATTATTATAAACGAGATAAATATGGGTGTTTTAATACTTAATTTAAGTAATTATAGATTTAAATTCGATAATGTATGATAGAGATTCTTATATTAATTGTCGGATTGTATTTTCTTTTCTCTACTAAAAAAGGGTCAAGTAGTTTATGTATGTTAGATAAAATAAATAAATCGATTCTTTTATTAAAAATTTCATCTATTTTTACTGTTAAAAACTGACATGGAACACTACGCGTAACTATCTGGTTATTTTGTCAACCACGCCAGTTTTTAATTGTAAAATTAGATTAAATTTTTAACAAAAAAATTAACCCATTTCTTTTTTTCTTTTTAAAACATAAATCTCATTATAGATTCTTATTATATCTGTTCTTTTTTATATAAAGCTTAGAACTATCTATAGCCTCACCCCAACCCTTAAATAGGAGGATAATGTGTTTCAACATACTCGAACCCATGTTTTCATATATTGACAACAATACCAATACTAATCAAGTTAAGACTCAATCGGCAAAACTAAACCCATTTCTAGTTAGAAAATTAATAGTTCTCTTGCATGGACGAAGGATATTATTGTAAATAATAAAAGATATTTGGGACATTTATTAACAAAAATCACATAATACATGTGTGTACATATATTTTTTCAATTTAAGGTTGCGTAGATGATAGTGCCTGCGTCTCTCATTTCTTGATTACAAGAGACTGAATTGCTACGAAAGTAAGAGGTTTTGACTTTTTTTTCCTTCTACAACTATTGTTATTATTCAAATCGAATAAGATCGATCAGATTGAGAATCAATTATTATAAGTTTTAAATCGATATTTGAATCGTTCATAATCAGATTGAAAAATATTTAAATTAAATTTTTTTATTTTTAAATTTTTATGAATTTTTAATAATTTATTTAAATAAAATTAAATCTAATTATTTAATCAAATCAACTGTGAATTGATAATGATCTGATCGATTTAACTACTATTTGATTTTAAAAACCTTGACAATTACTATTGCACACAATAAATTTTAAAAAATAAATCACGCACGGTCTACCTACATGCAGTGAAAATCGAACCTAAAATAATTATTAAAAAAACACAAATTTTTAATTTTTACTAATAATGTCAAGGTCTAATTAGCAATTTTGACTTTTTATAGATACATTTTTGCCCAGTTGATTCACATGGTGTAACGTGCAGGGAAGAATGACCTACCTCCATATGACTGTATATGATGAACCAAAATTTATTATAATTTAAAGATTAATTGAGATTTCAATAATTGAGTCAATTGGTTGGAGTCAATTAAAAATATATTAATATAGTTGTTGCGTAGATGTAAGAAATTATTCACGTTTTATCTCTGGAAAATTTTATAAATAATTAAAATATGCTGACAATAAATTTACTACAAGTGTCTAACTAAAAAATTCTATTAAAAAAGTTTAATTAGCACGAGTATTATTGCTGGATATGAGTTGAGTGTGCTGAAACATATTATTTTTCTATTTATGGGTTGGAGAGAGACTATGAATAACTTTAGATATTATCTTAAAAAACAGATATGTTCGAAATTATTTAAAATAAAGAATCCATTAAAGAATTTTCTAACTAAAACAATATTGGAAGTATTAGGTTTTACCTTGAACAACATGTCAAATTAAAAAGGTTAAAAATAACCTGACAAGTCCTTTTATTATAGGCTTAGGTGTAAATCAGTCCCTCTATTATAAACATGATTAGTTATTAATGAATTAAATTGTGAAGCAAATAAATAAATAAATTGTAAACTAAATGTTGACTTGTCACGTTTTAAAATGTAGATTGAAACAAGACATTTTTAAAAAAGGGTTAATAGAATTTTTAGTTCTTGAATTTGATAATTAGGTACGATTTGGTACATGTACTTTTTGGGGGTCAATTTTGATAGATAAACTCGGAAATTAGGTTTCAATTTGCTCCCTAAACTTGATTCCATTAAGATTTAGTTAAAATTTTTAATTTTTAAGTGATGATGTGATATAATAACGAAGTGCCATATTATCAAACTTTTACCTTTATCAACTTCAAGTACTAAAAACGACCAAAAAAGAATGATTACCAAGAGCAGTATTGATTTTTGATATATTTTTTTGAAGCTTACTTCAAAAAAAGTAAAGAATTACTCATTTGATAGAAAATGGATTAACTTACTCTTCATATAACAGTCCAGGGACTTACAAAACAATTTAACCCAAATAAAGATTAGAAGATTAGATAGAACAAAGATATACTATTAAAATAGGGAATCAAATTCCCCAATCCCAATGAAGCAAACCCTAAATTAATCTTTATCCAAAACCCTAAAAACCCTAAAATAATATTTTACTAGTTAGGTAGCAGCATTTAAATTAAATAAAAGATTTGGGGCTTATTTAAATTTTAGCTAAATGTTCATAATGTTATGATAGTGACAACCAATTCTTCAACCCCAACTACCATTTTCATGTGAAAGCAAAGCAAAATAGTTTGGTAAACCTACCCAGAAAGTACCAACAAAAAAATTATCAAAGAAAAAAAAACATTTTCTATCAAAAAAATGAAATAAATCTCTATTTTTCTTGCTTTTTTTTTTCTTTCTAAATTGAATTACAAATCTATAAACCCGAAATGAACCGACAACGAAATGTAACCGTAAAAATTCCGGTTAGACCGATCTTATTTTTTTTTCGTCGAATTCATTTACAAAATGTCAATGGCTGGGAAATGAATCAAGTGAGTAGTGTGAGGAATATTACATAACAATGTCAATCAAATTTGTACATGTTTTTTCTTTTTCTTCTTGTTCTTGGTCAATGGTTTACCTTTTTACATCGGAACAGTTGGGACTGTTGCAAGTCCGTTTCTGTCGGGTTCAGTGTCAGTGATCCTCAAAGTTCCGGGTTGATGCTTGCCTTGTTGTTTAGCTTGATGCTGAGACCAGTATGCATGAGCAGCTAATACCCTGTCCAACAGTTCCTGTGGTACTGGCTCCCCTCGTCTTTGCTGTGGGGAAATTTTCGCCGTGTGAACCAATGTTTTCCATTTATCCTGCACCATCAGATAACAAATTTAAGATCCGGGATCGAGGCAAAATCGACTTAGCAACGAAAAGAACTAATGAAAGCCTAATGCTTGTTGTTCAAGGTAGCAATAAACGAAAAAAGTAGAATCCACGGGGAATTTACCTTCAAATCCACGTAAGTTCGGTGATCGGCATTCTCAAAAGCTCGCAGTTTGATATCACGCCACCTGCAGAAGGCCAAAGAATTTATTTTTAAATTCGTATACTCTTCTATTTGCAAATGGAAACAATTGGTTTTACCCTCTTAAGCAATAGGAGTGTGTCAATAGAACAGTAACATACCTCCCAGTACCAAGCTCCTCAACTGCCTGTACCAATGCTTCTACTTCTAAAACAGAAAACGGCCTCCTAGTTCGACGCTGTGCAAGTTCGGTTTTTCGGACTTTCGGGCTGGCAGGGATGACAGCTAGTGCCTCAACATTCATTGCTGGAACAGGAACTATAGCTCTAGACTCCGATAGACTTTGATCAGTTAGCACGTCAGTTTGGGAGGAAACCGGTTCATGATTACTATCCACAGGATGTGCTGTATTGGTTAGTAACAGTGGATCAGGTGTGGCATCGGGAATTGCCATATCTACAACCGGAGTGGCTGGAAGGCTGGAAAATGAGCGCTAGTTAATCAAACTAGCAAAGGTAGAGGTAAAACCCAATGTATAAACAACAAAGATTCACAGCAACCTATCTCGAAACATTGAAAATTACCTTGTTAGTTGTTGAGGGGCTTTATCACATGATATCAGAAGGGGTGGTTCTTCCGAGCACACTGGCGGAGGAGCTTTTGCAGGACCAGGCTCCAAAGTGAAACCAAGAGAATCCAGATTTTCTTCGCAGGAAATACCAGTCTGCGATAAAGTTCGGCTGTCATCTCGAACCTTCTTCCCTTGAAGTAGTACCCCAACACGAATTCCACCTCCAAGTAAGGCAGTCACTGCCTCCATTACTGTCCTCTACTCACATTTAAGTAGCAACGGTTGTAAAAAGTGTTAGCAACTATGCATTAACCAAATACAACTATGTTGTTAATGAAAAAAACACAGCATTTCTATACCTTCAGTGAACCGACAGTTGCAGTTTCTGGCACCTCAATATAAAGTTCCGGAATTCTAAAGGACTTAATGCTGAATTTCACTGTACAAAAACAAAACTTCAGTAAAAGAACATTCACAAATAACGCACAACATTCGGTAAAAGAAATTATCCGTACCATGGGAATCCTTGGACTGGTGAGATGCTTTGTTACCTGTAAGCAAGGGGGGTATCCCACATGCTAGAGAGCAAAATAGCAAGACTAATTAACATTCCAGTCTTGAAATCCGTAAATTATGAAATACTGATAAGGTAATTTTGAAGAAGGGAAGCACCTCCATGTGACATTGCCACGGAACTGCCCTTATCTCCATCCGCAACCTTCTCGGGTGAATTACAAACACTTTCACTACTGATTCCTCCATCAGAATTTACTATCGAGCTACGGTCAAAGAACTTTCTTCTTTTGTACATTTTTTCGTATTGACATCTGTCATAGTTATAGTAGGACTTCCGCTTGCGATAAAGAGGCCTTATTCCTCCATCTAGAAATATAAGAAACATAAAATCGGTAAAGAATATTCACGAAATTCAACTAAGATTTAAACCATGCTATAAATGTGAAACTACTAACCGGCTTTAGAATGTTCGAAATCCTTCAACTTTGGAGCTACTTTCCAATATTTGGATGTCAGCAACTTCCTTATCCTTCGGTCTCCAATACGTGTCGGAGGCCTAGAAGCCTTAAACCTGTAGCTAAGTCTATTGAACCTAGAAAAGTTTTCATCATCATCTCTACTACCTAACTTAATATCATTCCTATGTCTTGAAAAAGAAGCATTAGGAATACGGTCCCCACGAGACGGCAATTTAACATCTCGTTTAGAATTAATGGGAGCCGAATATGTCATAGGCAATGCAACTGGATCTTTTGAGGGGCAAGTATTAGCAATGCTAGATTTCCCGGTCTCTAAACCCTTAGCATCCCGCTCTAGTTTAAACCCATTCTCGCTTTTACCATCACATAACTCCCCGAGATCAGGAGAGCATAGATCCCCATCATCATGAAAATTCCCATATGCTACATTGCCTTTGCGAATTACAGACTTCAAATCGCCACTCATTTGCTCCGAACAAGCAGGCCGTGTCTTAATTGAAGCACGATCCAAAACGGAGTCAGCAGGTTTAAATTCCTTCAAATCATCACTGTTTTCATTAGTCGACTCAGAAGCAACAGCACTCGCGTCACAGCTTCCTTGCTCAACACATTCAACTTTCAATGGTTTCTCATCATCATTATACTGAATTTCCTGTTTAAGGACATCTTTACCTATGGAAACATGATCATGTCCTTCTGATGCATTGCTAGAAGCCGAACTTTCGCTCTCCTGCAATAGTTTCCCGGCTAAAGAAGCTAACAATTCGAATGCACAAATCTGACTGTCCTCTACTACCCGCTTACTCCTACACCTCCTCTGAAACCAAAACAATCCATCTCATTAAGTTAGATCAAAATTCAACATGATCAAAACTACTGGGACGACTAAACTGAAACATACCCGAATAGATCGAGGGGCACGGGGCACATCTGGGACGTTGAAGGTATTAAATCCATAATCTAATCTCTTCTTAAACACCATATTTAAGGCTGACAGGCATGTATAATTACAATTTCACTGCATATAAACAAATCCAACAATATATCAGATTATACAAAGATAGCCAAAACAAACCTTATAAAATTATAAAAAAACAACTCAAATAATTTTGCTTTTCTCTATCAAGATCAGATAAGGAGATCCATAAACAAGAAAAACCAGGAATATTTAAAAAAAAACCCATAAACCCAGAATTTAAACAAAAAAATAGAAAATGAACCAATCAAATTACAGATCCAAAACCCAAAACAGTACATCAAGAGAAGAATAACATAGTTGCGTAACTTTGATAAAAATTCAAAATTCCGTTAAAGTTTATGTATTTTCCACAGTAAAATTTAATTTGATCGAAAATCTTAAAGTCAAACAAGAATTTAAACCATTAAACAAAAAAAAAAGGATAGAATTTATTCTCTCTTTTTCTTCTTTTTTCTTAAATAACAAGTATAAACTAAAATCAAAATCCCATAAACCTCAAAAAACAAAGTCACCAGAAATTTTATATTTGCCATGATCAACATCTCCGAACCAAAAAAAAACGCAGATCAGATCTCGATCCAAATCACAACAAGAATCAAAATTCACTTAATTAAAAGCCAACAAGCTTCATAATTAAGCATAATTCAACCCCTTCCCCCTCAAAAAAAAAAACCCAACAATTCATTAATGATGCAATAAGCAAATAAACTCACCTTTTGTATAAATGGAAACGATCTTCAGTTTCTTAAAACCCAATATACATACATATATATAAAAAAAAAACAATCAAGAAAAGAAAATGAAATTTTTCCCGAGAAAATTCCTTGTACAGATTCCTGAGAAAAACAAAGATCGGAGAACCCCAAACAAATCCCAAATTATATATGGTATATGAGAATTGAAGAACAAATAATTATACAAAAACCCTGTAAAGAAAATTCACAATGAGAAAAACACTACATGAAAAAGAAATTAAATAAAAGAGAGTGCTTAAACCCCATATATGATATTATCTTTATAACTATTGACCACAAAACCGGACCAGCCGGTGGATAGGAGGAGGGTTTACCGGTAATAGACGGTAATTTAAAAACCCCGTCCCTCTCTTTCTCGCTGTGAGCGGTCCTTAACCCCTTCTTTGTTTCTAAAAACCAGATAAGTGATGCCACGTGGTGACGTACTGTGCTTTTTCGGATTTATTTTATTTTTTATTTTATATTTTTTATCGGGATAAGAAATATTATTAATTTTTATTGGGGAAAAGTGTTTGCTGTGGGTGTTTTCAGTTTCGTTCCATGAACTCGTCTGCTCATTGGTTTTCCTAGCGTCATTAAATTTATATTATTCTTATGGTTGATTAATTAGTCATAATAACAAATTTAATCCTTAATGTTTATTATTATTTTTTAATTTGGTTCTATTTTTTATCACTTTAGTCCTCAACTTTTGAATTTTAACGGTATTGACATTATTGTCTATACGACAACCCACATGCATTTCATTACTGATGTGAGTAATATTTTGAAATTTTTAATAAATTTTATGAAGTACACACAAACAATTATGTTTTTGTTGTTAAAATTCTAACGATCGAATCAATTTTTCCATCTAAAGAAAACTAAATTGACTGAATTCTAAAGGTCTAAGATTAAAAGTGATCCAAGTAACTAAGGCTAAAATGATAAATAAGGTAAATGTTAAGGGTTAAATTTATCATTATACCATTAATTTATTATATTAAAAGTAGACAAATTTGTTTATTATATTTTAACTCGATTGACAACATTGATATTACAAAAAGCATGAGTTCGAATGTGTTTAAACACATTATGGTGAAATATTTTAATTTCACGGATAAGGTAAAAAAGTATATATATTCACTTTAGTATACCAAATAATAGTCTAAATTATAAGATAATAGCAAAATTCAAGAACTTGTGCTTAGATTTAGAGGGTAACGTTTCGTTTACAATTTTGCCTCTTCTAGCCTCTTTTATTAACTTTGCTGACGTTGTAGATTAATACATAGATGACACATCAACATTTAATTAATTTTTTAAATTTTAAAAATATTAAAAATATTTTATAATCTAAAAATTTAATTAAATGTTGATGCGTCATCCACTCTTCCATTTTAAAATGCAAGTTTGAGGGTTAAAATATTTTTTTATAAGCTTAGAGGGCCAAATAAGAAATTACACCAATTTTTTAATGATTCTTTCTAGAGAATGAATAATTCTTAAAATAATAGTTTTTAAGGGAAAATAAAATTGATTTAATATTTATGATGTAAGAATGAAAATTATTATTTGAGTTTTTTTTTACATTAATTTATTGAATTAATGCCATTTCAGTTTGAGCATCAAATTGGGTCAAAGTAGAGATGTGTGTAAGTACATAATAGTACCTTGATGTCAATAAAAATAAGTAATTTATGTTACTATAATTAATGTATATATTTTAGGGAAAATACTTAATTACAACATATGTTTTAATTTATTTTTTTAAAGGTGTTTTGAGTATGGTTATAGATATAATCATAAATAATCGGATCAAAAAATTATAATCAGAATTAAATAAAATATAATTAAATTAACAGTCGAAATATATTTAAAGTTAAAACAGAATAAATATGAACAAAATTCACTTATAGAAAGTCTAGAACTATTCATAATCCCTCCCCAACCCTCAAATAGGAGGATAATGCACTTCAGTGCATCCAAACCCATGACCTCCGACACTGACAACAATGTCAATGCCAATCGAACTAGCACTAAATCAGTAAATCAACCATAGTTTTAAGTTAGCGTTGTTTTAGTTATTTCAAACTCAATTAATTATTCAACATGAGATTAATATATGTAAAAATAAAAAAATTTAAAAAAATTTGTCATTGTTGAAAACATTTGCTTTTTAATTTTATTTAACAATGAAAATAAGTTAATTAGCGTTGAACTTGTATTTTAATACTACTGAACACTTGTTTGAATTTTAGATTTATAATTTATATATATTTTTATTTAAAGGCGATATAAAAATATGAAAAAGACAAAAGTCTCGTTATAAAATATTAATTGTAATTTAAAAGAAGGGATACTTCTATAATTTTATAACTGAATTGATGATTCGATTAAATGATTCGATTAAAAGTTATACGAACTCGATAAAAAATTTAAATAATAAAATAATAGTAAGTATAGATAATGATAGAGTTTGATAAATAGTGAACATTAATTAACCCAATACGCTTTTTTATATAATAATGTGCTAATCTCGTGCTGAATTTTCATTAAAAAATAACATTAATTAAGAAAACAATTAGTTACGGTGATAGTTGCACTGCCACCGTAAAAATTAGTTGTATTTAAAATTAATAATCTCAAAAAGTCTCCCAATCACATAGGATAATAAAAACAATCTTTTTAATACATTACTGGATGTTGTGGATTCGGATATTCGATTTTTTTTTTTTTTAGATTTAGATATCGAGGATTCAAATATTATTTAGATTCAGATTTTAAAATTATTATCCGTTGTAGACTCAGAGTAGATGTAGTAGAGGATATAATCGATTATTCGAATTGCGTATTCGGATAACGGTTGTGGATTCGGATTTGGATACCTAAATTCGTTTGTTATAAAAATGCTTATAATTTTGATTATATGTGTAAAAACTTAGCGGATTCGAATTTAGATTTTTGCGGATTTAAATATCTAAAAAATAATTACAATTTTTAAAATTATTATTTGGATAGTTTATAGAAAATAAATAAATTTAAATTTTTAAGTAGATTTATAGATTCTTATTCGAATAAATTAAAAATGAACCTGTTTTGTGATGTTACAAAAATCAAATAATAAAACAAAATTTATAAACAACACCTAATTCTCTAGCTTAAGCTTATTTCTTTTTTGAACAAATTAATTATAGATTCTGATCATATCTGTTTTTTTTATACAATGCCTAGAACTACTCATAGCACTTCCCTAACCATAAATAGGAGAATAATGCACTTTAACGCACTCGAACTCACATCCTCCAGCATGTTGGCTATAATATTCATGTTAGTCGAGTTAAGACTTAATCGACAACTTTATCTATACCGTTATTTAAGGGTTTAATTGAGTTCGTGCCATTCATCAATTTGGTCATCAACTCAATTGTGAAATTATCAAAAACTCATTATCTTTATAAAATAGCAAATATTATTTTTTAAGGATATTTTTATCTTTTACATTTTTATATAAAATCTAGAACAATGAATACACATAATCGGATTTGAACTTAAAATATCATAATTTTCGCTATTTCAACTAAAACCAGAATTAATTTTTATATAATTTTTTAATAAATTTATTACATGAAATTTTAACTCACATGTCATCATTTAGTATTATTTAAGATTTTATAACTAAACTACTCTTAATTTCTAAACCCTTAATTTGAAAGATAATACGCTCTTAAACACACTCAAACATTTATCCTAATGATTGTTACCACAATAACAATACGAAATTTAAGAATTTCTATAATTTAATAATAAAACTAAAATCAAGAGAATATGCCTTTTATGTATATGTATATGATTCTATTCCTTTTTGAAGGTATATTCTATTATTTTATAATTACAAATTTTCAATTTAAATTCATACCTTTTTAACGCATAAAATCATAATTTCAATATTCAACATTTATGATTGCAAATTATTTTCAAATAATAACCAATAATTGATGTGTTAATTCTCCCTTATTATTTATTATTACATAACTATTTTTAAACTCAAAATTATTCTCTCTCTTTTTGTTCTTAAAGTCAATATAATTTAACTACATCGAAATTACTTTTTTTTTCAGAAATATTATATAAAAATATAAATATAAATATACTTGTAATAATATTTGTAATTTTTAAAATTTTCATTTAATTGAATTGATATTCCATTATGTAATTTAATTGATGTATGAGAATGTGGTGTATGCAGATAGAAAAAGAGAAAAAAAATCAATACAAAGCACATTGGACGAAAAATCACATGCATATGTTGGGTCTAATATCCACAAATCACAATTGCAGATGGTAGGACTAAAACTCAGACCTTTAAGGTCAACCTGAGCCTTTGTTGATAAAGCCTTGGCATTGTTGGTGTTGATACCATTTTTTTTGGATGAAAATGGGGTCGACTTGGGTTTTGAAAAAAGAAACGGGAATGGGAGTCGCCACCAATCCTTTTTTATGAGGTGTGATTGGATTACCTCGAAAAATGGTTGTTTTTAATAAACGGTTTGATTTTATTAAAACAACAAGTTTGGTCCACGAAATTCAGAAAAAAACGGGTTCGGGAGTCGGTTACGCACGAGGAAGGATTAGCACCCTCGATACGCCCAAAATTGGTACCTAGTTGATTACTTAATGTCTTAATGTCAAAAATTGAGAACCTTGAAGAATTTTAAAAATACGATCCTTGTATTAAAACGTTGAAAATTTTCAGGAAAAAGGGGCATATTTCACGTTATTCGAGAAGGAGAATCATATCCAGTGAGTTAGGACACAATGTCTCGAATTTTCGATACGCGGATGAGAAAGTTTATTTAAGAAATTTTGGCCATCTCGAATTTAAAAATGAGATCATAACCAGTAAGTTAGGACGCGACCCCTTTTCTTAAATTTCGAGATCATTTAAAATTGGAGTTCAAAAAGATTCGTACATTTAGATTTATCGTGAAAATCGAAACCCAGTAAGTTAGGGTACGACCTTCTCGAATCTAAACACGAAATATTATTTATTCAAAACCAATTTTGTTAAATCGAGTATAATAAAAAAACACGAAAACCGTAACAAAAAATACGAAAGCAAATTACACTTTTTATGCATGGTAAAACCATAATGAATATGAAAGTATAAAAAGTATAAAAAAATACGAGCAATAGCAATCAAAATAAAATAAATAAAAGAACAAACCAACAACTCACAAAATAACAAATGTATAAGCAAATAAAAATAAAACATTCTCTTAAAATAATCATGAGAACTTAAATAAATAAGTAAATAACAAAAAGATTAAAATTATAAAATATAAAAGTATATATATAATAAAACAATGTAAATATGTACATATGTATTTTAGAAATATAAAACCAAAGATAAATATGTATGTATGTATATACACGAGTAAAAAAAATCTATGTATATAGATATATTCATTATACACATGTAACAAAGTTTGAAAAATAAGAAAGATATAAATAATATCAATATAATATAAATATAGTAATATCAATATAAAAACAAATATCTTTGATATTAAAATAAGTTAATATAAATAACATATAACAACAGTAATACACATAATAATAATCATGATAGTATCAAATTTATTAACATTATTAATAAAATAACTAAAATAAATAAACAAATCGACTAAACTGAATTTAGAAACAAAACATGGGGTCTAAAGTGCAAATAAATAGAAAAGGGCTCCCATGGACCACAATAAAATGCGCTGCAAGAGCAAGGGACCGATTGGGAGAATATCCCCAACTTCTAGCCCGTCATTTCATTCAGGACCGAATTGAAATAAACGCAAAAACTGCGGGGCCAAATTAATAAATGCCAACGAAAGGGTGAAAGGATTAAATTGAAGACAAGCATAAAAGCGGAGGACCTGGGTTGCAAATAGCCCATTGAACGGAAACACACGGATCCCCTGGAATGGGTCGGGTCGCGTGCGGATCCTAAGGGCCAAAACGGCGCCGTTTTATTACTGCTATAAAAGCACCCATTTCTTTTATTTTTTTCATTTTTTTCCCATCCCACACAAAAAAAACTGCAGAAAGCTCTCAAAGCTTCCCTATGCCTTCCAACGGTTGGGCTCTCGCCGCTGACCGTCCGTCCGCCGTACCGCCACGAAATCGGCGGCCAAAGAAGCACAACAAAAGGGTTTTTAAAAGCCCTGCCTCCAGGCGACTTGAGAGTCGGGTCCTTGAACCCCCACGAGCGCCGGGACTGGGGCTCACAATCCCTTCCCGAAATCGGTCCCGATGACGGAGAACGGCCCTCCGACGATGAGGTCACGAGGCATTCGGTAAGCCCCTCTTTATTCTTTTTGATTAATAGTTTTTTTTTAAAAAGATTTGTAAAACGATAAAATAAAATAAAAAATAGAATCGAAAAAAAGAATAAGAAACAAGAACCTCTTTTATTTCCCTTGATTTCTGATTCTGATATGCGTTTTTTTTACAAAGAAAGATTCAAGCCCTTTAAACATAATAGGTCTGGCCTTTTATAGCCGAAAGAAAGAAATAGAGTTTGTCTTCGTTTCTGCTTGCGTGTTTGCCATATTCTTTGCAGGTGATGTGACGATGGCGGTGGAGTTGGTGGCTACCAGAGGAGTGGCGGTAGGTCTGGGGCAAGTGGGCGTGGTGACGGCTGTGAACAGAGGGCAGGTGAGGAGGCCAGGAGCAGGTGCGGCGCTAGGGTTTCAGATTTTCTGAAAACCTAGTTTTGGCAGTTAGCTTACTGGGCTAAGACATTGGGCCTCGGGTTTGGGCCTGTTCTGTAATGGATTGGGTAGGTTAGGTTAATGGTAATTGGGTCTGTTTGTAATTGGGTTCCGGGTTAGGCTAGTTGGGTAAGTTAATTGGTTTTGGTTCAATTGTTAACAGGTTTTGTGTTTTGTTTTTGCTTGGGCTAGAGGTTAATTGGGCCCGGGCATGAAAATTGGGCTTGTACAGTTGGTATTTAATTAAAGAGATAAATCTCAAAACTATATATGAACATTAGTTTTATATGTAATTTTATACATGAACTTTGATTTTGTATAATTGTATACATAAATTATATTTATCTAGTATAAAAATAAATTGATATATTTATTTATTTAAATATGTATATTTAAATCAAAATTAAAGTTTATATATCAAATTTTACATTAAATCAAAGTTTGTATATAATTCTGATATTTATCGCTTATTAAATAACTAATGTACTATTTTTTTTCTTAACTAAGTTCGTATTTAATTAACACGTAATATCAATTGAGTAAGTAATCTTAATTAATTTATACAAATTATTAACATAAATTTAAATTACTTTATATAATTTATACACCAATTTCTTTTTATGTGGTTTGGAAAAATCCAGAAAAAGAAAATAATTCTTGAAGGTATCGAAAACGAGTGGCCCATAGAAAAAATATTAACACATCAAAAAAAGTGTCCTTGATTCTGAGAGTTGACGGTTTCCAGGCTGCCAGGTGTCAGTAAAGCAGTCAAATTTGACACGTGTCGGTCAACTGATGGGGTCAATTGGAAGATAAGAGGATTGGGTAATTTTGGTGTGGTTTGGGGATTTTGGTACATTTTGGTTGGCTAACTAATTTTTGCCTTAGGTTTTTTATTTTTAAAAAAAATGTAATAGGATAATATGAATTTTTATATTTATAAAATTTATGAATATTTTAATTATTTTAAGTAATACAGTTAAAGTGGTTACGAATATTAATTTTAGATTTTTTTATTCGAATTTGTTATTTTTCTGAACATCAGATCCAGATATCCATTATTTGAATTTATTCTAAATTTAAAGATTTTAGTGCGAAAAAAAAAACTTAAATTTTAAATGAAATTTATAAAGTAATATTCAAATCGGGATTTAATTAAATTATATGTATTTCATCCACTATTGTGCCTATAATTCTTTTTTTTGACCATTTTTGGTTGGTGGCCTTTGGTTAGCTTATCTTCTTTTGGTAGGTAAAAATTATTAGTAACACTTTAGACTTTGATTGATACTTAAATTGAGGTTAACAAATTTGTAATGTGTTCATAAAGTATTTAACTTTAATTTTGAATAATCAAATTCTAAAGTTGTGAATGAGTAAGCTACATTGAATATTTTATCACATTTATGAGATTGGCGAACGGAAATATTTTATATTAAAAAATATGTTTATAAAAATATATCAATAAATGATTATTAGTGCAGTGGCAATAATTTTTTTATATGAAATTATTAATATTGTGTTCAATTCCCGATTAATATTTATCAATTTTTTTATTTGAATATTATTTAAAAGTATAAAAACGCCCTTTATAGTAATAGTATTTTAATAATTTCAGGACGGAGTTGATGTTGAATTTGACTCGTGACACTAATTTAGTTAGTTACTTTATATACAATAAGTATAGGTAAATGCAAATTAAAATAGATATATTCGAATTTAATGCAAATTTAGTTAGCCAGTTTATATATAATTACACGAGTACTTACAAACAGTTATGCTCGAATCAAATTACGCTATGATTCTTTAATTTAAATTTAAGATGTTATTTTATACAATAATAATATCTTGATGTCAAGACATATATATTTTCCATTTTTCACAAATTTTTATAGAAAAAATTTTATTGAATTATTTTTATTTTGAATTATCAAATGTACATAAACAATTTAAATCGTCAAAAATATTAATTTTCAATTGGTTTAATTTTTCAATAGTTTATCATACAACGTCTAAATTACATAATTTTTTTATTAAAAACTATTTATTTTAATTTTGACTAAGTTGCATACTATTTATTATTAGTTATTTATATTAATTTTAACTAATTAATAATATTTATTATTAATTATTTATACATACAGCATGAGATGATTGGATTTTAAGTTTAATTAGAAAAAAATTCTGAAGCATTATTGATATTTTTTTATAATAATTAATATTCAGTTTAAATTATATAGTTGTGTAATTACAATTTATATTATTAAATACGATATAATTACACAGTATCAACTAAACATGTTTAACAATTTTTTTTTTGTAATTACAAAAAAATTAATTATTATCTCAATAATTATACTTTTATTCAAAACACATCCTCAACAAATTAAAATTTCTATCCATATTAGACCTGTCCATGGGCCAGGCGGTCCGGCCCGGCCCGACGGCCCCCCGAAATATGGGAGGGTTCGGGTAAAAATATAGGCCCGAAAATATGGGCTTGGGAAAAAAATGAGGCCCGTTTAAAAAACGGGCGGGCCTCGGGCACCACTTTTTTAGCCCGGGCCCGGCCCACATATAATAAATATATATATTTTTATTTTTTAATTTTAAAATACTTTTAAAATTATTTTTTTATTTTTAAAATAAATTTTTAATGTTTATTTTTAAAATAGGCCTGGCCGACCCGGGCTTATGATATTTTTCCCGGGCCGGGCCTGGGCAAAATTTTAGACCCATATTTCTATTTGGGCCGGGCCTAGGAGGTGGGCCAAAAAATTTTTGGGCCTGGCCCGGCCCATGGATAGGTCTAATCCATATTCATATACTTAAGAAAAGTAAATATTCTATTTCAGTTTCATCCTACTTTTTTAGCCAAAATATGATGGGTTTGCAACTTAGGTTCTATTGGTAGGGCAGAATATTTGAATTTAACATCAAAGTCTAGTGTTGTAAACGATTTGATGTAGCTCCAATAATTTATTTGTTTTTTCATGATCTCATTTTTTATGTTTCAGTCAATTTTGATGTTTCATTAAGGGATGTAAATTAATGAAAAGAGAATTCGGATAGTAGGTATTCCATTTTTCTTTTATGATTCGGATAATATTCGGATTTAATTTTTAAAATTAGTTGTAGTAGATTTAGAGCGAATGTATATAAATATTTCGGTTATTCATTATCCGAATCCATATTATTTAGAATCCATGGATTATAAAAAAACACTTGTAATTTTGATTTTACACACATAAGATTTGAATTCGCATTTTTAAATAGATTTACATAATGGCATAGCTATAATATTTATAAAATTTTAAATTTTCAAAAATGATAAAAATTTGATTTAATCATTTAAAGATTATAAAAATATAAACTATTAAGATGGTGAATTTTTATTTTTACTGTTGTAAAAATATATAATTTAATTCCGACCTACCCAAAATTTTTTTGACTTATATATTTAAATTCGAATAATTTAATAAATGCATAAATCCATTCGGTGCTATTCTTAGTTAATCACTAGACTCAAAACATTAATTTTACAATAGTTTCAAAAATAGGTGGACCATTTGTTCCTATTATTATTATTATTTGTCTTGAAAGGGTGAGTTCAATCTTTAATTTTATCACTTCTCACAATTTTTTTTACTCTAAATTTTGATCTATTTTCCTAAATATTCCTCTTTACCTTAATGTGTATATATATATAGTCGATAAGTCCAAATATATTCGCATGGTTATCGTCAATAAAGTTGGTGAGAATATGATAGTTTTCACTTCAATTAAAAATGAAAAAGAATCAATCGAATTTTTAGTCATTTTTTTCTCTTTTATACGAAGTGATTGATAAAAATGTAATGGTGAAATCATACTATATATATAAATGTATTTTAAATAATTTTATTATAATTTCCGATCATTTTTTTGAGATAATATTTAAAATTGTTCAAAATTTTTATCTAACCCATAATTAGGAGGATAATGTGCTTTAGCGTACTTGAACCTATGTTCTTTTGTATTGATAATAATGCTCATGCTAATCGAACTAATGTTCAATCGGCTAAATAATATAATTAAATTTTTTTTTTGCAAGGTAGACAAAAACCATGTTTGAAAATAAAAATAGAATTTTAATATTTTTATGGTAAGATTAGCCAACTAATTGGAAATTTTCTGAGTTGACAGTTGATCTGATTGAATAAAAAATGAATTCCCAAATCTTGATTATTTATTTTATTTTATTTACAGAATTCTTGATTATTTTAATTACACCACTGAACTTTATGAGATTATAATCATGAGTAAAGGCAAAATAATGTTTAAAATTTTCTTACTTTTTCTTGAAGGCATGTGATGCTATATAGGAGGCAAAGGATTTTAAGTATCCATAGGAGGTGATTTGGAATCTTTTGAAATTAAATATTAATTATGTTTAATTTTTTTATCAATAATAATTGCTTTAAAGAAGGGAATCTAATGTGGATAATCCAAGTTTGAAAACCATAGGTTAAACTTTTTTTTTATAATGCTACATCATAGAGGTTTTAGGCATTTGTATAAAAAAATTAAAGCATGGTCTAATATTTATAAATTAATTAATCACCGTCGACTTATGATGAACGACATTTTAAAAATCTTTTTCGAAAAAAATCGATTTCTCATCAATATCTTTATATTTTTATATAGACCCAATTTTTCTCAAACAAAAACAGGACACTAGGTTATAAAGTAAAATCAAAACATTACAAAATACAGATTGGCCAAAAATAGTAAACTGATCTAGATTAAAATTCATGTATAAGCAATTGCGTATAATGAGTTCAAGCTTGAATACTCAAGACTCAAGGGTTCAACCTTTATCAATAACATCGATACTTAATTTGGTAAAGTTGAAATTTTAAAATACCGTAAATGGGTAATATATTATGATATTTATTATAGTTAAATAAGGAGGGTGTTACAAAGGAACCCACATGACATCTTGAAGAGAACAAGAGGGGGAATCCTTGTGAGTTTGAGGAGAGATCATCAAACAAAGGCAAGAAATAAATAAAGAAATAGGAACATGTGATAAGGTTGTGGATACAGCATGTCTTTGTGAACTAAGTAACTAAGCCAGCTAAAATGTGTCAAAAGAAAGAATAAATAAAAATAAATTTCACCCAAGAAAGAGACAAACATTAATTCTATCTTTTTTTCCCTTTTTTAAATTTCCCAAAACTTTTCTGTTTATATAATTTACCAAAAGCCTTATGGGAAAAGAGATCTCTAAACCTTGCTTGGAGGTGAAGTGTTTTGGCCACTTTCAGTTAGCATTTTACCTTGGCTTATAAATCAAGATTCAAAAAGTATTGATTTTGGGTGGGTATTTTTATAATATAAATTATATAAGCAGATAAATTTATAAATCTGGGTTTTGCCCAATTGATTTACTATATTCATATAAATCTTGGTTTAATCTAATTGGTTCATATAATCTCTTTTAAAAGTCGAGTTTTCTATATATATACTATATATGGATTTAGTTTAGCTGCTACATTCATATAAAATTAAGTTTAGTTTAAAAGGTGATATCCATATCAATTCGGGTTTAGTCAAGCTGTTACATTTGTGTAAATCTGAGTTTAGTCTAGTTCATTTATATATATATATTTCTAAAAAAGGTGATATTCGTATAAATTTGGATTAAGTCTAATTGCTACATTTGTATAAACCGAGATTTTGTCTAGTTAGTGCATATAACCTCTTTTTAAAAAAGTGATATTCGTAATCTGGGTTTAATTTAGTTGTTATATTCATTTGGTTCATTCATATAATCTCTTTCAAAAAGTGAATTTTATGTAAATCTTAAGTTTAATCTAGCTACGACCCCTTTCTTTGTACTCGAAGAAATTATACATATATTTTTGAAGTGTATATGTAATTTCTAAATAGGAGAAAGATTTGAATCTTAGATCATACACTCCTATGGTATTCATCCAACCAATTTCATTTATCTTCGTTGTTTGAAAGGAGTGATGAATCTAGGTAAGGAATTAAGATTAAAAAAAGAGAGAATGAACCTAAGGAGGAAGAGGGAGTAATGAGTAGGCAACAAGATTTTGGGTAAAAGTGATATCAGCATGCACATGCCATTGCCAATGCCAATGGGGTTGGCAGTTGTAGCTGTGTAAGGCTGTAAAATAACATGAATCTTGCTGGGAATTTTGGCCTATGGGGTTGGCAATTTGGCATTGTAGCCTATGTAATGAATATGAAGGCATTTAAACACGATTAATTCGATACATTTAATGCATGTATTATATTTATGTTGAAAAAGGAAATAGTTTATATTAAGATTATCTAAAATAAGAAAATATTAAGACAATATAAAAGAAGAAATGGTTTACAATATTTAATTTAGTATTTTTTGAATATTTAATTAAAATTAAATTGAGTTAAAATAAATTTGGGATGTGAAAGAATTTATAATAATATGTTTCTCTTTAAAAGTTGGTGGAGTGTCGTTATATCATTAATGCCTAAAATTTAATTTCTCTCGCCCTTTAAACACATTATTATAATAGTGGCAATATCAATCGAGTTAAAAATCATCTTAATATAAATTATTCCTAAATAAACATAAGAATTTGTTGTTATTATTATTTTTTAATTGTGTGATTTATTAAAAGAAAAAAAATACCCATGGTCCCAACCTACATGAAAAAAATAATTATTTTGAGTTGATTAGCCTAGTTAAACAGAGAATTAATTATTAATATTAACATTTAATTCATAATTTATGCTATTGATAATGTTTAGGAAAGCTCTGCGAATTATTAAATTTAAAGGACAATAGCGGATTAGATATATACTCAGAGAATACAATAAAATTACGGATCAATTGACTAAACTCAGCTTAACGTGAAAATCAAGTTTACATGTTTTTAATGTGGCTCCTAACGAAGTCATCGAAATTTTACAATAAAACAAAGTGCGTCGCACTCTTGATTTGATGTAATTTTCTCTATTTATTTACCAAAAAAAAAATATTTACAAAATTCAGTATTTTTCCCTTTTCAAACTAAAGAAAATTAATATGGATTCGAATTCTTGGATTCCATTTCTTGGAAATTGGAAATCGTTAGGTGCTTAACTTTAGATTCACTCAAACTCTCAGAATTTAGGGGGTTGGTTGTAAAAGAGAGAAAATAAGAAAATAATAAAGAAAAAGTTTTAGGGTTTTCAAACTTCAAAGGTTCAAAACCCCAATTTTGAAGTCAAATTGGAACAACTATATTACCTTTCCTATACGACCAAAAATCTAAGCTTATATCATCATGTATTTCACAACCTTATATTATACAATTTCTTTATATACTTGGGTGGACCAAAATCAGATTCAAACATGACGGGCAAAATTATAGTAAATATTATGAGAAAATAATTTTCAAAACATAATATTTTTATGATAATAAATAAAATATTTTAAAGCACCAATTCCCATTGACTGTAGGATGAAACTTATAAACAAAGATAACCTTATATAATAATCGTTTTCCTATAGGATTGGTAGTTGAGCAGACTTTTTCAACATCCCAACAAATATTATAATTTTTTTAGTCTTATTCACTTGTAAAGAAATTATTTTACAGGAAAATAATAATCTCTTATGCTAAGAGTTGGATTACATGTCGTCCCTCTATTTATTCAAAAAATGAGTAAATTAGTTCTATACTTGTTATGCACCAATGATTACCGACCCGAAACTCAGATAAGATTCGGGTTGCCTACCTGTGACCCAGCTAGGCCCCACCAAATGGATGTGTGAGAGACGTACAGCGAGAGGACAACCATGGGAGCTCGTGGCATTAGCTCGCATGAGCTAAGGGGAGTTCGCGGTCTCAGTTCACATATACCCGATGAGTTCACATGTGGGGGCCACGAGGTCTAGCAGGCGACCCAAAACAGTACATATACCTAGCATGCCTGAGGCCTGCTCAGAATGTCAGTCCTATGAATAGTGGGTCAAGTCTATGAACAGTAACAATATGTATAAATACCCGAATGTTTCTTTTAATAAGATACCAAGAAAATTACTCAACAATATTATAGATCAAAGAGCAAACGAGTCCTTTTTGTTAAAAATTTGGCATGGCTGATAGAATAACTAGATAGTTACTCGTAGTGTGCCACGTATATCTCATGCTAACGTATAATAACCAGTTTTTAATAGTAAAAATTGATAGAATTTTTAACAAAAGGACCAATTTGCTATTTGATCTAACGTATAAGAACTAACTAATTGCCCTTTTTTTTAGTAGAAGAGATAAAATATAATCCGACTCCTACTATAAGGGCCTCTATAGTACTTTTACCTAGTTTGGGTTATTATTCTAAATTTTAACTTCACATGTTAAATGAATTATATATGTTTGTTTTGATTAATATTTATTTTCTAAAAAGAATTTTTATTTGTTTTGATGTTATATAAAGAAACATCACAACTTAATTTCTATTCTGTTAAGTCTTTTTAACTCCACTTGCTGTGATAAAGATGTACAAGCCCAATTTTTAGCCCAAAACCCAATTAACCCTAAACTAAACAAAAACAATTATAACCCAGCAAACCTCAGCCCAATAACCTACCCAAACCAGAATAGCCGAATAACAAACCCAAAAATAAACCCAACAGCCTAACCCAATTACAAACCAAAGCCCAAAGCAGCAACCCAATACCCAACTAAACCAGACCCAACAACCCACTAATCCGAGGCCCAATGCCTAGGCCCAATAATAAAAAAATCTGCCTAGGGTTTAGAAAAGAAACCCTAGCGCCGCACCTAGGCACTGTCGCCCCTTTGACTTTTGGTCTTCAGCCACTGCCGCCACGTCACGTCGCCACCGCCCCGGTCACGTCGCCACCCCCACTTGCGCCATTACCTGCAAAGAAGAGAACAAGCAAACAAAGAACGCAAGCAGTAGAAAATCGGCTATAAAAGCCAACAAAAATGTAACTTTGTTTCTTCTTCTAGCGATTTTTGTAACACGAAATAGAGATTAGCTAAAAAGAAAATAAAATACAAATCATTCAAGGTGATTTCACCATACTATTTCCCTGTTTCTTGTTCCTCTTTTCGCAAAGTTTTTTTTATTTTTTTATTTTATTTTGATTTTATTTCCTTAAGAAAATAAAAAAGGGGGAAGAAAACTTTACCTGTGCCGCGCCGGAGGAAGAGGAGACGAACGGTTCTCCTCGTTCTTCGGGTTTTAGGCTCGTTTTTTCGGGGATTTGGCCTTGGGTTCACGTCCTAGAGACGTTTGGCTTCAAAAAAGGACCAAAAAGGCCTGATTTTGGGCCTCCGGCCGCCACACACGGTGGCGCCGGAACCCATGGCCGAATCCTGGTCGGAGATTTGAGAGAAAAAGGGGGGGTGGCTTTGTTTTTTTTTTCTGAAAACTGAAAGAAATGAAATGTTTCAAAATTTTTTTGTTTTAAATAGAGGTCACGAAACGACGCCGTTTTGAGGCCCTTGACCCGTGCGGTGACCTGACCCGAGGGGAGGATCCGCGTGTTTCTGACTTTTGGGTTATTTGCGCAATGGGTCCCTCCGATTTTGTGGCACTTTTAGGGAAGTTTTCTGCACTTTTGCAATTTGGCCACAAAGTTTTGTTTTTCTCTCAATTTGGCCCACTGCTGCGCTGCGTTTTGAGGCGGTTGGGTTATTTGCCCATTTGATCCCTTCGCTTTTGGCGCGCTTTGTAATTTAGTCCCTTTTATTTTGAATTTGCCCAGTTTCTTTTGTTTTTATTTCGATTTAGCCCATATTTTAGCAATATTATGTTATTATTATTATTATTATTATATATCTTTGTTATTCTCATTATATATTTTCATTTATATTTACTTATGTAATTTTAAATATGTGTCTTATTATATTAATATTATTATTATATATTTGCTTATATATGTATATACATATATGTATATGTATTTGTTTCTAACTTATTTAATATATACATAAATACTTTTTTCTTTTATATATGTATATCTATATACTTTCCATTTTTCCTCACGAATATACGTATACATATTTATATGTTTTTTTATACGGCTTCTTTTATATCTATACATATATATATTTATCTTATTTTATTTTTTTATATATCTCACATGCACATTTTTTATATGTATATATTATATATTTATATAATATTTATACGCATTTGTGCATTTTATTTACATGTTACGGTTTATTATTTCGCATGTTATCGATTTGTTCTTTTTCTTTATTTATTATTATTATTATTGCCCGTATTATTTTTATACTTTTGTATTCATCATAGTTTTGCCATGCATAATAATGTAATTTGCTTTCACGTTTTTACTACGACTTCGTGTTTTTATGTCACTCAATATAACAAAATTTGTTTTAAAAAATGGCACTTCGTGTTTAGATTCGAAAAGATCGTATCCTAACTTACTGGGTTTCTATTTTCACAATAAATCTAAATATACGAATCTTTTCAAACTCAAGTTTTTAAACAATCTTGGGAATTAAAAAAAAAGATCGTGTCCTAACTTATTGGGCATGGTCCCTTTTCTAAACCCGAGATAATTAAACATCTTTTAAATAAGTAAATTTTGCCATTCATCCGCGTATCGGGAATTCGAGACATTGTGTCCTAACTTACTGGATATGATGCTTTCTTTCTCGATTAACGTGGAACGTGTCCCTTTTTCCCAAAATTTTTAACATTTAAATACAAGAATCGTATTTTTAAATTCTTCAAAGTTCTCAATTTTCGACATTAAGACATTAAGTAGTCAACTAGGTACCAATTTTGGGCGTATCGATGGTGCTAATCCTTCCTCGTGCGTAACCGACTCCCGAACCCGTTTTTTCTGAATTTCGTGGACCAAACTTGTTGTTTTAATAAAATCAAACCGTTTATTAAAGACAACCACTTTTCGAGGTGATCCAATCACACCTCATAAAAAAAGATTGATGGCGACTCCCGTTTTATTTTTTTCAAAACCCAAGTCGACCCGTTTTATCCAAAAAATGGTGTCAACAAAAGATACTTATATACATAATTGTTTCTTTAATTATTTTTAAAATCTTAAAATGTTATGTTAATTGAAAGATAAATTGTATTTTTTTTTCTCTTTTAAAATTTAAAAAATTTAATTTCAGTCCTTCCAAAAATAAAAATTTTATGATTTAATCTCTTGACAAATTATAAAATTTTATGTTAATCCAATAATAAAATTGAATTTTAGTTTTTTTAATAATTTATAATTTTAAATCCACCCTCCAAGTAAAACTTATAATTATAAAACACTTCTACTAGATTTGTTGATAGATGGATTATACCGATCATATTTTATTTTTTTAAGATTTAGCATTGAAGTTTAGGGTTTGGAATTTTAATATTTAAGGTAAGTGAGAGCTTAGATTTAAAATTTAGAATTAAAGTTTAGGTTTATGTTTTTATTAAAAAATATATACTTTGGTGCACTAAAATTAAAATTTATAAAAGATTTTTTTTTTGACAACAAGGAAGAAATATGGGGGAGAGAAGGGTGGTTGCTATGGAGGTCGGGTCATTTAGTTGAGGTGGAGAGTTGGAGGTTTTGGATAGTAGTGGAGAAAAGTACGTAAAGGCTAAGGGTTGAAAGAGTGTTGGGAGAGTGTAGGCTTAGTATTCTTGAAGGGTCGATCCATTCTTCATTGTTCTTGAAGGTATTTCTAGGTAGAGGTCCGTGTAAGATGGTGCTAACATGTTAGACTTGCCATCTAGTCATCATTACGGAGCACGTGGAAGGGATGTCTTCAATGGGACGAAGAAGTCTATGGCAGGAGAAATCCTGTCATTCATTCTAACTTGATAGGATAAAATAGTTGAGCCCACGTGATATTTTGTGACCAATAACTTTATGTTTCCAATAAATAGTAGGTCACCTGTTGTCCAAGTAGTCACCTCGAAAGGATGAGTTTACAGGTGGACTTCTTACTTATCAGTGGCATGTTTATTCAAATTATAAGGGGAAAAAATAACATGACCACATTTATTATATATATATTTTAGTACGTCACGTATGTATATATGCAAAAGGATGAGATCTTGAGTCAAAATTGGAAGTCCATAGCTGCAATTTTTTCATTAACATCCATGAACGGAATTCAACACAAAATATTTTGAAATTTTCTTCAATTTTATGGATAAGATATAAGTATTTCATGTCAATCCAAAGTGGGAAAAAAGAAAGAATTTCAAAGACAGCAAGCAACATAATGAAATGTGTCAAACACAGTTCAAACCCAACAAGCAAAAAAGACATTTTGATTATTCCTAAAGTTTATAACTTGTGGAACTTCCATTTTCAATACTTTGAAACTTTCAATTGTTTTTACACAATGTTCTTTTTGCCTTACAAATAGGCCAATTTGGTTGGTCCAATAAATACATAGTTTTAGGCTTTTGTTTTAGAAATATCTTCTTCTTTTTTTTAATTACAATAGGAAGACAAAGTCCTAACAGCAACGCGATTAGTGCGACTCAAACTCAAACCACACTTGGGGTAGTGAACATCCTAACCATCAAGTCAACATACAAGATTCATTTTAGAACTCTTTAAACTTGGAGAAGGTGCTTCTTTATTTGTAAGCTTCAACATACAAACAATGATGGTTTTGTTTTTCATTTTTTAGTACAACACATATTTAAATGAGTATGAGCAGAAACTTCGAAAATATGGGTTCTATTTGGTTCAGATTAATTTTTTGAAACCCTATTTTTTAATACATAAGGTTAAGATATTGGATTAATATAATTTTTAGCTCCTGAACTTGATAAATATGTTTATATTGGTATCTGTACGTTTTTTGAGTCTATTTTTATATTTGAACTTAATTCCATTAAGAATTCTTTTAAAATATTAAGATGATGACATGGTATAATTTCAAATTTTTATGTTTATCAAATCCGAGACTAAAATGAACTTAATTGTTAAATTAACCCTAAGATATTTGATCCATCTGCAGCACGGACAAGGACTTCAGTTTTCAGAGTGATCTATCAAAGTACAAATGTGAACTTGAAAAGTGCAATAAAACTGAAGTTGTTTATTTCAATTTGGGCCTTGAACCCCCAAATATTCATTGCTCCCTCGAGTTATCTATCTTGATAGCCAGAACAGCCCAAACCCAGTAGCGGCAAACCTTGTTCAAGAGGCTGGGAAACTCCGACTTCGAGAATAAACATGTCTATTTGGTGGATCGGTCTGGTTTTGTATTGGACCAATTTGAGTTTAAAATTTTCAGATAATCTCGGTTTGAATCATTTGTAATTGAATTTGGGTTTTGGGCTCTTGAATTATTTTGGGTTATGATTTTAGATTTCAATTGAAATTATTGATTTTTTATAATCAATTTGAAATGGACCGAGTTTACATTTAGATTGATTGATTTGGTGTTTCGAATTCGACTCATAGTTAATAGGTTTACTTGAAAATGAGTATCCATATTGGAATATGTTTGATACAAATATGTTTACTTTTTGAACCCAAATTGTAGCCCGTTGACCAAATGTTCACTTTTCTTGTGAATTGCTTAGGTTCGAATGTAAGAATATTGCCTACTGTAGGGTTTGTTGTAGGCTTGATTATAGGTTAGGTCACTTGCCCAAACTTGAAGACCGTTTTGAAAATTGAAAAGGTTTTAGTAAAAAAAATGGGTTTGGACAAAAAATAAAACTGGGCCTTGGGTAAGATTTGTTGGCCTTTGATCTGGCTTGAATCTGCTTAAATTTGTTTTTTTGCTGTTGTTTGCTGTCATTTTGTTATAATATTGTTGTTATTTTGTCGTTATTGTTTGGATAATGTATAACTCTTGTTTTATTGTTAATTTTACTATTATCTTAGAGGCATTTGCTTGTTAAGTTGCAACTATATTAGTTTTTTTTTATGAAGTACAAGATTAGGGCAAAGTCCTAACAAAAACGTGACTAACGCAACTCAAACCTAATGCACATGAGGCGGTGAATACAACTATATTAGTTTTATATAAGTATAAAGACTTTCTTTTAATGCATTTTCAATTTGTTAAGCTGCTAAGTTGTGTAAGTGAATCTCCCTCTTCAAAAAAACATATATAATATTATAATATTAATCAAAATAAAAATTTGTATTAAACCCCCTAAATCCAAGATTCCATCTTTTGACATATATAATATAAAAATCTACTAAATGAGCTTAATTTACTGAGTTTAACACTAAGTTTACTTGTTTTTTCATAAAAAAATATATTTTTTAACTGTATTAACAGATGAGTTTAAATCTAAAATTTTAAAAAATTAAAATTTATAAATAATATAGACTTATTGCATATAAAAGCAAAAACAAAAATGTAATAGAGAGAAAAAAAAAGCAAAGAAAGTTGAAGATATGATTCCAAATTTGCTTGCTCAAGAAACTTGGAACCCTAATTTTAATTTTTTTTGGGGATTGCGTAAAGCTCAAACAGAATTGATAAAACATTAATTTTGTGATTTTTTTTTGGAGCAATTTTTTTCCTAAAGAAGAGACATAATTTGGGTAATGGTCCCTTTGGCCAAAAAAATGGTCTTCTAAAGATCAGGCAATTATTCTTCGAATAATTAAAAACCTAAAGTACACTTTGTAATAATATTTATATTTTTATAATAATTGAATTTAAAGAAAAAATTCGATTTAATTGGATATATAAATCATACAAGTTGCATCTATCGAACTGGGTGAATAACTCTATCCAAGAATAAATTGTTGGTTTCCTTAAGCAGACGTTTGTAAATTATTTGTTGTTACCTATGTTTATTAGGTCGAGTGGTAAAAAAATTTTAGAAAGACAGAGATAAAATTATAAAATTTTGGGCGATAAAATTAACAATATTACGATAAAATGCTTAAACTTCATGTTTCACTTTTCAAAGGGCTTAAAGTAATAATTCTATCGGGCTTCTGCCTGTCCCTAGGGGTGATATAGATTTAGTTCGATTGGGTTTTTTGGATTTTTTGGGTCGTCCATCATGGTTCAATTCGACTCAATTCGGTTCTCAATTTTTCAAATTAATTTTTTTGTTTTAGATTTATTTTGACAAAACAAATTTTGTTTTATGATTTTTGAATATTATTTGACAAAATTTTAAAGTATTTTTCATAAATATTTTTAAAAAATAAATTTAAGAAATTTTAGATTATTTTCACTATTTTAAATATAGAATTTTTATTTTTATATCATAAAAATAAAATTCGATTCAATTTCAAGTAACTGCAATTTTTAAATTTACATTATATAAACCATCTAAATACTTTGGTTGTGATTTTTGATTGTTCTTGCTCCACCCTACTTGTGACTAGACCACTAATACTCCTTAAATACGACTCCGGATTTGAGTCTTGTAAATGAAAAAAAATACTATAAAAAATTTATTCCTATTTAAAAATTCAACTCAACTTAACATAAAATGAATTAAAACCTACTATAATTATCAAATACCAAAAAATCTCAATAAAAAATAATTATTGATACAGGTTTTGTCCCAAAGGAAAAAAAACAGTGAAAATGACATGTCTTTTAGCAAAGTATTTCCTTAAACCCAAAAAGTAGAATCAAAGCATGAAACTCAAATTCCAAGAAATAATTTTCTCATGAAATGATTGAGGACCAGACAAGTTCTTTATCTTTAACTGTCAACTACTTCTTCACCAACTAATTTTGCCTTTCTCTTTTTTCCCCTACCATAATCACTTTGCATCTTTTCTTTTTAATTTTTAATTTTTATTTTTAAAATTTTTTTCGATTACTTAGTAAGTAATAAGTTTATTTTTTAGACAATGCTTAGAAGTATCCATAAATAGAAAGATAATGTTTTTGAACGTACATCCTCCTATATTGACAACAATGTCCATACTAATCGAGATAAGACTCAATCGATATTTTAAATTAAATTATATCTTTTTTCGAGTACTTCAAAAATTTTAAGAATTTACAAAATCACATGTCTTTTAGCAAAGTTTTTCCTTAAAACCCAAAAAGTAGAATCAAAATATGAAATAAAAATTCCAATAATTAATTTTCTCATTAAATTATTTAGGACTAGGCAAATTCTATCCTTTTAACTGTCAACTACTTCTGCACCAACTAATTTTCCCTTTTTCTTTTTTCCTACAATAAATCACTTTGCATCTCTTTATTTATTTATTTATTTTATTTTTAAAACATTTTTTCAATTACTTGAGTGGGTAATAAGTTTTCTTTTTTAGTTTTCCAATGTATCTATTAATGGAGTGAGCATAGTGGTTAATTTTTTTTACGTTTTGTAGGTTTATTAAAAGAATAAATGTTGGTCACGAGTTTTAAAATTGTTCTATATCCAGAGCAAGGATTGGACCATCGACCACTGATCAAGGTAAGAAAGACCATTGCCATTTCACCTAACTCCTATAATTTGTATAAAGTTTATTTTTGATACATCAATTGTTAAACTTTTTAATTTGACATGTAGATTAAGAAATTGTCACGTGTATTATTTTTTATTTTTAATATTCCATAATGTTATATTTAGAATATAAATTTAAAAATTTAGGTTTAACTTTTATTTGCTATATAATTGTGAAAATAAATACCTTCATTATATATAAATTAATTAAGATTCAATTTTAATATAATTATATATTGAGATATATAAAAAGTCTGAATCTAAAAATTACAACAAAACAAATAAATTATATATATACAAGGGTAATTACAAAGAATTCCGAAGGCTTTGACTTGAGTTATATATTGTTGAGAGTTAAAATGTAATTTTATTAGTATAATAATTTAAAATTTTATAAATTTACAAGGATTAAACTATAAATTTATCACTTTTGTATTTATACATGTCTTTTGTACATGATTTAAACTTAATCTAAATCAATCATTTTACTATAATTAATTATATAGCTAATTATCTATACTTGTAGTATAATTTACTTCATCCAAAAGACAATCAAGATTAGTTTCTCTTTGTATTTTTCGAGAGATAAATCTCAAAACTACACATGAACTTTGTTTCAATGTGTAATTTGATACATGAACTTTGATTTGGTACAATTATACAGATAAAACTTTGATTATGATTCAATTATACACATTTGAAGAAATAAATACATCACTTTCTTTTGACCATATTAGATGAATATAATTATTTATGTATGCAATATGTAGACTTATAACGATGTTATATCAATAATTATTTTAGTAATTTGTGAAAATTAAATCAAGTCAGAATTTCATTTATAAAATTGGAAAAAATCAGAGTTCATGTATTATATTGCACATTTGACCTATGTTCATGTATAGTTTTGATATTTATTCATAGTTTCCAATGAAAAATAAGTATAATTTTCTTTCACAACATAATATTTTATTAGTTTAAATATATCAAAGGTGCCTATACTTTAATAAAAAAAATTTTGATCCATCCATTCACTCAACATTTATGGTTTTTTTTCTAATTTGGTCCATACTCTTTAAAAAAAACCTAAAAGGATTAAAAAAATTCAAAAATTATGAAAAAAAAACACTTTTAAAATAATTTAAAATTTTCATAAACTTATAAAAAAATTATAAGGAGTTTCAAAAAAAAAATATGTTAGGTTATTTACTTCTTAAATGGTGATAAGGCCTCTTCAATATTCGAACTATTTGTTCAATACATCTTAAATGCGACTTTAAACAATAATTATTTTAATTTAATTTGAAATTTATATTAAAATCCGATTCAATATTGAAAAAATAAATAACTCAAGCTTCGAAGAGACTTTATTCAAGAAGTAAATAATATATATATTTGAATTGTTTTTATTTTTAAATCTCCAAGTTGTGTATACTACAAGGACTAAAACTGCAAATTGACCAATACTCATTAATTGGTAGGTATAAATAATTCTCATTCTTCACGTATTATCATAAACTAAAATAACCTTCATTATGTCCAATTATTTATAATGAATAGTTGTTGATGATCATAGAAAATAATTACATTTAAGGGGTAATAATTAAATGGATTGAACTAAATTATTTTAGGTTAATAAATGGAAATAGTTTCGAGACTTGACAAACTTATATCATAAGACTTCAAATCATGGATTCAAATGATAATAAATCCAATTGGTTGAATTAAAATTCTTTCAATTAAACCCCTCAAGATTTTAAAAATTTTAATTAGACCCTTCAAAATTTTTTAAATAGACACCCTGATATTTAATCGCGCATTCTGTCACTATTTTTAGCATTAGATTTGATTTGACATTTAATGTTTGAGTTAATGGTTAATTTAATGGAAAAAAAACTTGAGCACAAGTTAACAGTCGGATTAATAGAAGAACTCGAAATGAGATTCGCAACTTAAGGATTCAATTGAGATATCTTTAAAATTCTAAGATGAATTCAAAATCTGAGTCGTTTTTTGAGGATTTATAACTTTTAAAATAAGAAATTAGAAAGTTTGACTAAAAGAAATAAAAGAGTAAACATTGGTGTGAAAATGCCTGAGCCCTCAAAAGAACGTTATAACGTACGGCTAATGCACGGCGTAATAGGTGGCCCGATGAATGCGGGTCAATGGGCCATTTGACCTAAATCTCAGTCTCTCCCTTTTGAAACTTGCCTTAAATATACATAGAAATTTAAAATATATTAATGATTTATGCCATATAATTATTAATTAAAAATGGATTTTGGACCGAGTTCGAATTTAATTAATTCTAGTTTTGATTCATTTTGTGTAAACTTGAATATAAGTTGGGTCACCTAAAAAAATATGAGTTTTAAGTGAAAATATAGGTTCAGAAAATGAGCTTAGATAAAAAATAATATTTTTTTTACAATGGGTTGGGCCTTGGGCAGAATTTTTTGGCTCGCCCCGAATCACATGCCTAAACTTTTTTTATTGTATTTTAATTTTGTTGGTAAACATTTATTTTAATATTTTTAGTGTATTTAATGTATTATAATTTTAAATTTTACTTTTTATATAAAAAATCATCTAAAAAAGTTATTATAGTCGGACTGGGTCGGGATCGGGTTTAGCATTTTTAATATGGACTAGGCTTAGGTAAAATTTTAAACTCATTTTTCAGGTCATGCCCAGGGCTAGAAAGCGCGCCTAAAATTCTACATTGGCTCGGCTCAAACCTAACCCGACTCGACCTATGATCAGGTCTAATTTTGGGTTAAATCATTTTATACTCGAGTCATTTCCGTTCATTTTAGGTTTATGTCAAGTGAGTTTGAGACTTGAGTTTTTCAGATTGAATATTTGTGGGTTCAAATTATTTTGAATTATGGTTCATGTAATTTTGGATTACTTCTCCGAGCTCAAGTTGATTAAAGTTCTAGTGTTTTATGTTTAGAGTAATTTAGGTTTAAGTTGTCAAATTGAGTTCAGTCGTGTTTGAATTCGAATTTGTTAAATTAAATTTTCGATTTCAGATCAAAATTAATTTACGTCATTTATATTTGAATCAGATGATAAATTATTAAACTTTAAAATTAACATTATTGAAAAAAACAGTCACCACTATTAATATGAACAGAATGAAAAAAAGCATAAAAAAGATATTAAATGAAAACAAATATAAAAGCTTTTAATTTTATGTAAATATTTAAAATTGGTCTCTTTGATCTTTTTACGTGCATAAATAGCACACCAAAACCCTCAACCTTCACTTCACCACCTTTAGCTCTTCACCCAAAAGAAAAAAAAAAATGGCCATTAAAGGATTTACTTATCTAGTTTACTTGATCATCATTTCAACGGCAGTCGAAGCTAGGATTCCCGGCGTTTATTCCGGCGGCGCGTGGCAATCCGCTCACGCAACCTGCTATGGCGGCAACCATGCTTCTGGAACAATGGGTATTTTCAAAATTTTCAAACTAAACCCAACAAAATGCATTAAACCAAGTTTTTAATCCTCAAAACCACGACGATTTCAAATTTCTATTTTTTTCCCCGTAGGTGGAGCTTGTGGTTTTGGAAATTTATACAGCCAAGGCTATGGTGTCAACACGGCGGCTTTAAGCACTGCTCTTTTCAACAATGGATTTAGCTGTGGTGCTTGTTTTGAGATCAAATGTGCAAATGATCCGCAATGGTGTCATTCGGGTAGTCCGTCGATTTTCATCACCGCAACCAATTTTTGCCCGCCGAATTATGCTCTTCCTAATGATAATGGCGGCTGGTGTAACCCTCCTCGTTCTCATTTTGATCTTGCTATGCCTATGTTCCTTAAGATCGCTGAGTACCGTGCTGGCATTGTCCCCGTCTCTTACCGCAGGTAAATAAAAAAAAAAGAAAGAAAGAAAAATTCCCAGGAAACAAACAGAACTTTAAAAAGAAAAGGTTAAATTCTGATTTTGATCCTTTGCTACTCTCATATTTAAGGTTTAGTCATTATACTTCAATTTATATAAATAATCTAACCCTTTATTTTCTATAATATCAAATTAGACCCATATATGACAAAAAAAATAAAGTTTTTTTATTTTTATTTTTTATCTTTACTCCAAAGTTTTGAAAATCGGATGGATGATAGATTGAATCACATCATCGACTCATTTATCTAATTAGTGTATTCAGTTTGATTAAATAAATTAATAAATAATTAAAAATAATTAAAAAATAAAAAATTCTACTCAGTTAAATTAAATTTTTACTCGGTTCAATTGATTTGTATTAAATCCCGAGTTAACTTGTCTAGTAATTTTCTTGATTTGTATCAATTCCGAGTTAATTGATCTAGTAACTTTCTCTAAACTAGTACTTTAATCGATTCGTGGTCCAACCAATTTGATGAGATGATCTCATCCGGTTCAAATGCTTTACCTTCTTAAATATTAGACCGATTTTCGAACTTCAACAATTAGTGTCAATAGATTTGACCCAATCTTCATTTCCTTTTTCATATGATTCTTCAGGGTGCCATGCCGGAAACGAGGAGGAATCAGATTCACAATCAACGGTTTCCGATACTTCAACTTGGTCCTAATCACAAACGTGGCCGGCGCCGGCGATATCGTGAAAGCAAGCGTTAAAGGGTCGAAAACGGAGTGGATGAGCATGAGCCGAAACTGGGGCCAAAACTGGCAATCCAACGCCGTTTTAGTCGGCCAATCTCTGTCGTTTAGGGTCACCGGCAGCGACCGTCGGACCTCTACTTCGTGGAACATTGTCCCTTCTCATTGGCAATTTGGTCAAACTTTCACTGGCAAAAATTTCAGGGTCTAAATCTAAATCTTCACCGAGTTCCTTTTTTGGATTTTTGTTTGGTTTTAATATCTTTATTTTATTTTCCGGGAAAATGAGGGAAAGTGTGGTAAAATTTTGATTTTTGAGTGTTGGTAAAAAGAGAAAAAAAAAAGAGTGGTGAAGTAATGGGGGCTGAAGTGGCTTGGGAAGATTGCAGCCTGCAGCTTTGATGATACTTTATTTTTATTTTTTAACATATATATAAATATTTATAATTTTAATTTAAAATGAAATGTGTGTTTAATTTACTTAATTTGAGTGTTTTTTTTTATAGATTACCTGAAAATTTTTATTAAATTATGCATTGTTAGTGTTTATCAATGTTGTAAGAATTGGATTGAAGGTTAAATTAGACCATTCCTTCATTCTAAAAGTAAAAAATTTTGAAAAATAATAAAAAATCAAAATAATATATTATTATATTTACCAAAGCTAAAGATATAAATTAATAAATTAATAAAATCAAAATTACTTTATTAAAAAGGTTAAAATTTTCTATTAGTCTTTGTGCTTTATAAAAATTATGGATTTAATCATTATACTTTAATTTGGTTAGTTTTAGTCTTGTAATTTTTAAATTGGTCAAATTTAGTCTCCGACCTTTTTGAAATTTTAGTCTTAACACAAATAGTTATTGCCAAATTTGATTGTTTAAATTCAATTGCTAGTTATGTATTGTAAATACAGTTGTAGATTTAATCCATATGTTTTAATTAGATCATTTTAAGTCGCAATTTTTGAAATTTCAATTTCAACTCAAATAACAATTGTTAATCTATTAATTGAATTTTTGGTAAGGAATATGTGAAAATAACAAGTTGATATGGCATTGAACATATGATAACATGTTTGACATATTTTAAAAATAACAAAACTTTAACTTTTAACAATTATCATTTGATAAAGACTGAAATATTATAAATTTTAAAAATATAAGGACTAAATTCATAACTTTAACAAAATATAGGGACTAATATCAAAATTTAACCTATTAAAAAATTGACTTTTACGATTTTCCATTTTTAAGATGTAAAATATATCTGATAATATATCGTAAAAATTACAACAGTAAAGCTCTGCAATTCCCATGAATATGATAATTAATGATTTTTTATCTGATCAAATCAAAATCAGTATGATTGATTGATAGATTAATGTCGTTTTTATTTTGAGATTGTTTCTCATTTGATTTTACAAATTGAAAAAACATAAAAAAAGCATTGAAAATGGTAAAATCATATAAAAAAAACCCATTCTTTCACCCAAGTTTCAACTTTGATTAAAGCTTTTTCAATGAATTCAAAAGTGATGAACCCTAAAATTTAAAAAACGAAATGTGAGATGGAATCAGTAGACAAAAAAGGGATTAAAAAAGAAATTAGCCCTTCATCTGTGGATACCATCGCTACGGTTGTCTGGCCGCTGCTTAATCCTTGGTTTCTTTGTTTTAAAAGAAGCCAAAAATCAAGCTTTTTATTTCCGCACTCTTGTTAAGAAACAAAGCATTAAAAATGGTTCCTTTACTTCATAAGTATACAAACAAGTGCAGATTTTATTCAAAACCCAGATAAAATAAATGGGATTAGGGTCCACATCTAGTGTAAAGATTGGATTTTTAACTCATTTTGGAAAAAAACCCCAGATTGAAAATGGGAAAATAAGAGAAAAAAAATGAAGGCAAAAATTACTCTCTGCGAAGAGAAAATTTCTAAAGAGAAACCTTAGACGAAGGAAGGACTTTTTAGAAGATACAAATGCTTAATGATTCTTGTTGAAGATAGGATTTATAGTGTACTTGAGAGGCAAATTAGGGTTATAAGTTGAAGGTTTTGGGGATCTTCTTGGGCTAGGGTAAGGGTTTTTGAAGAGCCCATTTCTGTTCACATTTTAATTTCTCAAGTTCGACGGCTCAATTCATCATGATTTGAGTCGAAACCCTTTTTTTAATCGATTTTATTAAATAAAATTTTTAAAATTTTTAAAATAATAATTTTTTTATTCAATTGTATATTTGAACGGTTAAAAGTGTTGTGACTGTTAATTTTAGCGGTTGACTGTTAAAATTAACCACCCCTAATTTTTCTGTTAAAACACTACGTGTCACAACCATAGTGTGATATGTAGAAAAAATATAAAAATAAAAATAAATAAAATTTAAAAAATATTAAATTTTAATAAAAAAGAGTTAAAATTTATTAAAAATTTAAAAATTATAAAAAAATGCAAAAATTATAAAATTTTATAAAATAGTAAGAAAATTATAAAAATTAAAAATATATAAAATTCATAAAAAATTATAAAAATTATTGTACCAAAACAAACATTTTATAATTTTTCTGTAACATTTATTGATTTTTATTTTTATCATTTTTCATCACAGGTCACATTACGTTGCGACACTGATGACTTTAACTGAAAAAAAAAATCATGAACTTTAATAGTGAACCATTAAAGTTAGTGGTGAAATGACATTTTTAATATATTTTATTTATAAATTTATGACATTTTAAATATTTTATATTTTTATTAGAATTTAATAATTTTGTTAATTTTTATTTTTATAATTTTTTATTACATATTTGTGACACTGAATGACTTTAACAAAAAAATTAAAGCAGTTAATTTTAAGGGTCAAAAGTTTTTATTTTTATTTTTTATTTTTGATAGTTCAAGTATGTATAAAAGAAAAATAAAGACTTAATTATTTTTAAAAAAAATTTAAAGAACGTTTTTGATACATTTTAAAAAGTGAAGTATTTAATTAAATGAAAAATACCAAAAACTTAATTGCTTTTTTTAAAAAAAATTTGATAATATTTTTTTATGCATTTTCAATATTTTTTTATGCATTTTGAAGGTAAGTTTAATCTCCGTTTGGAAATATGGAGTCTAATTTTGGAGCTCATGCTGGAATGAACAAATGGCTCTTTTAATGTCAAATATAATTCTAAAATTTAATACCTACCTAAGAATTGTGTATAGTTCTACTTATTTTCCATGAAAGCAATGGACTGCTAAGCTCAGCATTAAGAAAATCGCCGCTTTCGTTTACACTTGTGAATCTTCAGTTGCTCGATTACGTACTGAACGATTTCTTTCATGGTAGCGGTCCTTCCCTCCTTTCTGTTCCAAACTTCCGGGACCAAATACCTTCCGCTGGCATTATATTCGTTCATTTCCATCAGTGCAGTGCTGACAGCCTCGTACGCCGTGTCACCATATTCATTTCTCAACTCCTTCAGCTTCTCGTCATCCTTGTCTATTATTTCCTGCATTACCGAGAAGTCATCCCATTAATATGTAAGTTTTGAGTAATGAACCAGCTCGCATTTCGTAGAACAACAGATGTTCGATAACAGTACGGTTTTCTGAGCAATCGGTGTATGCAAGTTGCCTCGGATGTTGATCTTCTTAAACGGGTGCCATTTCGGATCCTGCACATTATGTTGCCATAATGAACGTGCTTTAGCACACGGTTCTCGCCAATCTTCGTCCTGGAACTTCAACGAGCAAGCAACTTTGAATGCTTTTTGATCAATCTCTCCCATTCTTTTCACTCTTAACATTTGTCTGGTTATTCAGAAAATCGTTCAAGCCCTGCACATCAAAAACCAGAGAAGTCTTGGGTTTAACACTTTCAAGTTTAAACCCGATTTCGAAGAGGAAACATAGGAGGAAGCGAAGGAAAACATGAAAAATACACGTATGGATTCTTTTCGAGCATCTTGCAGCTCTTGATTAGTTAGGACTTGTTTCACCGTTAGACAACTGTTTTGGTTTTCCATATCTTTCAACGCTTCTGATTTTTCCTCCAACTCTTTCTTTAGAGCAGCAATCTGCTTGCTTGTAGTTTTCTCGAGTTCAATAAGATCTTGGCAAGCCACATTCTCTTTCGGCTGTATCAGATATAATCCGAATTGTTAAAAGTCTACTAAGCAAATCATAACCATTAAAAACGTTGAACCTAAACACGATAACAGGATTCATTTACACAAAGGTACAAACTCGACAAAAGATAGTTCATATATCGAAAACCAAAATTAAGATGAGTATGCTAACCCCTTCCATTACATTCAACAAGCTACTTCGTTCCATATCGTTATCATTACAAGATATATAATCTTCGACCAACTTGGTTCGAAAGCCAAGTTGGCACTTCAGCTTAAGATTTTCATCCCTTTCCTTCTGAATTTCTGCATAAAAAATGTAAAGCAACAGCCCATAAAGCATATGATATAAGCAATAACAGGAGGCAGAAATTCATCAGTATCTCGTATATATGCGTGTGTATATATATAAGATCACATAATCCTAATGTGTATGATAGAAGCATTAGCAACAGGAAGAAAATCGGAATATCTCAAATATATATGCTTCCTTTCGGGTTCCAAGCCTCGTTTCCATAAGTTAATCCGGTTCCCGTGATAAAAGATATAAAAGCAGAGTCAGGGGTTCGAATCTGACATTTATGTCTCCTTCACTATCCTAAAGTTGCAACTTCTTCACTGAATCTAATACTAAGCAACTTGATGTGTAAAATAGCCTAAAGATCAATCAAAGCTCTTAATGCAAACCTTGGAAATTCGAAAACGACATGTTGTTCATCATACACGATTGGATTAATGCATAGTCTTCTGCTCGCTATGTATGCAATATATAATCTAAAGTATACCTTCAGCAAACACATGGTGCAACACGGCGTTCTCGCCCTTCAATTGTCTCACGGTTTCGTTATATCGAAGCTCCCAATCCCGTAAACTACTGTCCTTGGAGTCAATTTTCTCTACAAGACCATCGACGAGTCCTTGAAGAGCTGCGGTCGTCTCATCATATTTATGTTCCATTTCCTTATATCGAAGCTCCCAATCCCGCAAACTACTGTCCTTGGAGTCAATTTTCGCTACAAGGCCATCAACGAGTTCTTGAAGAGCCGTGGTTGTCTTGTCATATTTATGTTCCATTTCGGACACCTGTTCCTTCCTGTAACCGATCTCGTATACGAGACTCCGAACAAGCCTACGCTCTTTCTTCAGCTCCTCCTGGTAGTCGATGTTCTCCATTTCAATGGAAAGATTAAGCACCTGCAACATCATTATCAATCAAAATAAATGGACTAGTTAATTAAATTAAACTAGAATACCCTTTCAAGACATTAATTAAATTAAACAATAATAACCATAAGAAGCAAAGCCAAGTTCATATATTGAGATTAAAGGTGGGGTTTTTATGGCTAACTCAAGTTCAAATTCATACAAAAAAAAAACATATAAAACCCTAAATGTTGGAATCATAATGTTAGTTGCTAAAATCAAAGAAATTCATTCTCTATAACTTATAAGTTGCATGAAGAACAAAAATAATGTCTTTTTCTATTTCTTAAATAAAATGTGATCCTTTGGGACATGGAAAGCATGAAGAACTTGACAAACTGATAATTTGGAACAAATGTAAAAATCCCACTAAAAACATAAAAATATAAAAGAATTTTACAAGGTTGACAGTGGAAAATAAAAAATTGTTAAATTTACAAAAAAAAAAAGGGATAAAAATTAAACTTTTTTTTTTTCAAAGTTGGGATTTTGATTTTGGTGATAGTAAATGCTGATCCAAGAGGCAAAAGAAGTGAAGGAATCCTGGAATTTTGTACTGCAAAGAAAAGCATAATGGTGGCAGATTGGCATTGTTACTGAAATAACTTGCCAAGTGGCAATGTTAGAAACCATCAAGATATCAAGGACAAGACGTGGCAGATTTTCGAGTAAGGTATATATTTGGAAAGTTTGCAGCTTTCTCTGTTTGTTTCCCGAGAAAATGATGGTTTTCCTATCCGGTTTTTGTTTAAATAGCCTAGTTGTGTTATTGACAGCTTCAAGGTAAATTTTTTTATGGTTATAATTCCAACTCAATTTATTTTGAAAAAACGAAAATTGATTAATTACTTAATTTAAGAAGTTGAATAAATTAATATTTGACAGGAATTAAATATTTTATTTTAATTTGGATGCTTCTTTGTATGGACGAGTTGAATAATTATTAATATTATTTTTAATAAGATTTATAAAATTTAAATACATTTTTAATAAGGTTTGTTTAATAAAATAATGGTATAATTTGAAATTTAGCCCTTAACATTTATACTTTTTGTCAGTTTAATCTTTATTTTTAAGCTAAATTTGACCATCAACTTTTTTTAAAAAAAGTTAAATTTAACCATTAACCTTTCAAAAGAGTTAAATTGTTGTTTTTTTAACGAAAATTTCAATTATAACATTAAATTTTCAAATATGATAGTTTGAATGACAATTTATATGTACTTCATGCTATTTTTTTATACATATTATGAACTTTTTATAATTTTTTTAAATTTTAAATACTTTTTTAAAATTAGTTGTTGACATGGCATATAATACAAATAATGTCATATTAGTATGAAAGTACACGTGGACTACCATGCGGGTTACCACACCAATATTGTTAAAAAATTAATGTTTTTATTAATGTTTTCATAAAAAAAAAGATTTGACTCTTTTTTGAAAGATTGAGGGTCAAATTTAGCTTAAAAAAAGAATAATTGCCAAATTGACAAAAAATGTAAACGTTGAAGGTTAAATTTGACATTATGTCTAAAAAAAATTAAAATTTTTAATTTGGATATTTTCTTTGCTTAGAGGAATTCAATATACAAAAGGATAAAATAATAGAAGTTGAATAATTATTGAAATTAATATTTGGAAGGAATTAAATATTTTAATTTATTTTTTTTATGATATTCACTATTACTGATCCATTATAGTTCGCACTTTGAGTTCGTATGTAAGGTGTTTGCAACCTTCTACGAGACTGCATGATGTGGTTTTGCTTTATTATATAGGCGAACCCACCTCATATAAATACGTGTTAACCCTAAAGACACGTTGATGTGCATGGGAACCTATCTACGATATCATATCTGTGAACAGTAATCATATCATATACATACACAATTTAACCTATCTAAAAGGGAAACACTAAAAATACTAAACAATTTTATTTTAACTTGTGAGCTCCCCTTCATTTTGAAACCAACCTTAGAAAACTACCAATTTATGGCTCTACTAGAGTGTCCATGGGCCAAGCAGGGCTCAGAAAAAATTTCAGCCCTCGTCCTAGGCCCGGGCCCAGCTCGGCTCGAAATATGGGCCTAAATTTTTTTCAGGCCCGGCTCAAAAAATTCCTAAGCCTGAACCCGGCTCGGCCAAGCCCATTTTTTAATAAACACCAAAAATTTATTTTAAAAATAAAAAATATTTTAAAATTAAAAAAATTAATATTTATTATATTAGGGCCGGGCCGGGCAATGCCAAAAAGTGGTGCCCGAGGCCCGGTCCGTTTTCTAAACGGGCCTCATTTTTTTACTCAAACCTATATTTCGGACCTATATTTTTACCCGAATGCTCCTATATTTCGGACGAGCCGTCAGACAGCCTGGCCCATGAACACCTCTAGGCTCCACTAGTTTGACATACATCTTTCCAATGACGCTCGTTACATATTTTCCACTTTCTACATCACAAGAATCAATGTAGGATATTTTCCAGTTAGGACACTGAACTATTCTATGTTACCTCGTCTTGACTAAGGTCCAATGGCTTTTTGAAGTGGCACAAAAAAACAAAAAAAAAACAAAACAATGGTTTAACAATTTAATAACAATAAAATAGTAGTAATTCTCATTCCCAACTGAAACTAGACTAGGGTTGTCCATGGTTCGATCGGGCCAAGTAAAAAATTTAGGCCTAATTTCTTGGCCTGAGCTCGGTTCAGCTCGAAAAATAGGCTTAAAATTTTATCCAAGCCCAACTTAGATTAAAATGTTAAAACTCAAATTCAGCCTAGTCCATCCATATTAATTTTTTATTTTTTTAATATAAAAATAAATTTTAAAAAATAATACATCAAGTACACTAAAAAATTGAAATAAATGTTTCCTAACAAATGGAAATTAAAAAAAACTTAAATAACACTAAGATAAGTGCAACTTAATAAGTAAATACCTCTAAAATAGTAGCAAAATTAATAATAAAACAAGAGTTACACATTATTCAAACAATAACAACAAAATAGTAGCAATATAATAACGAAATGATAGTAAAACAATGATAAAATAGTAAAAAAAACAACAACAATAGTTTTTTTTTTGCAAATTCGGGCCGGGTTGAGTAAGAAAAGCTTACCCGAGGCCCAATCCGTTTAGAAAACGAGCATTATTTTTTATCCAGACCAATTTTTTGGGCATATATATTTGCCTAAATCATCTCGCTTTTCAGGTGGACATTCGAGCTTGGCCATAGGCAAATCTAAACTAGACTAAAGTGAGAGAATATATATATAATTTATGGGCTAAATCATGAATAAATTTTTTAATTGAAACTAGACCAATGATTAAAGTAATTAAATCGAAAATCAGTAATTTTACAACCTCACTCACTGATTTAGTTCCAAAAACCATTCTTATAATCTCATACCATAATAATTTGCTATATTTGAGTTGGAGAAATTAATTGAATAAAAAAGAGACCTTTAATTAAGTAAACATATATTCAATACTACACTATATGGAATATAATTTGTCTATTCTCAATTAATTGCTAATTGTTATCTATTTCAATTAATTCTCAATTTGAAGCCCCAAATGTCAAATGTTAACCCAAATTGTGAGCTTTGGCTTCGGACTCCAATGCGGGATCATATCGATATGTTTTTGGGTAAACTACGTGTAAGCTCTCTAAATTGTTAATTGATTTACATTTTGATTATTTAACTTTAAAAAATTATAAAATAATCATTGAACCATATTAAACTCTTATGTAAGCTCTTGTAAAAACTCGCAACAAAAAAATCAATCACCATTATTAACGATGAATACCCTCATTTCGGAAAAAAAGTTAAGTACCATCCTCATCACCTAATTATGGTGACTTACCATCCTCATCACCTAATTATGGTGACTTGGGATTCCTACATTATTTTAGAGAAGACTGAAGGGTGGGAGCAACAATGAACAACTTGTCTGAGGGAAGGAAATGAAAGGTACAATTTTTATTCAATTTTCAACAATTAATTCAAGGGGGAAGTGCTGCCACTGAATTATCAATGCACAAAAGTAGAAGCCTGAGTGAGGAGCTCCAAATTAATTTTGATTCAAATATTTTGAATTTGTATTTGAATAATTTTGATTTGATAAATTATTATTTTATGAAATTGCTAGTGGAAGTCAAAATTATAATTTCTTTTTGGTAATAGTAAAAATTATTATTTCATGAAAACTCTTAGAAATCATATGCATCTTCATTGTTGTTTATATAACGTATTATATTCCAATCAATAAAAATTCAAACACTGAGTAGATTTTTTTTTTACTTATCATCTTTTTAATTATATGATGTATAGCTAGGTTAGCCGAAATGGTTATTGGTTCAAGGATGTAAGGCGCCCTTGCTTTTCAAACTAATAAGGGGTAGAGAAAATGTCCCAAGCCAATGTTCCAGCACTAGGCTATGACATTGAAGTAACCCATGCTATACTCCCAGGAAAAGCTTGAACAACCTTCAACAAAAGGATACTTGTACCCAAAACCGACACAAGTGGGTAGGTAGAGAATACCTAGGGGCTTGAGACAACTCTCTCTAAGAAACTTGGGAAAATAACCTAGTAACTTCGGGAGAAGATGTGCCTCCTCACAAAAGGGGTCACAGTGACCAGGCATGGGCGAGCTTGCATTATTTGGTATTTTTTCTCTTATGAATATCTCCATTTAAACAAGGCTTTATATTCGATAAGAGTATTACTGTATAAGGCCGTGTTAGTCAACTACTAGCAGGGCAAAGACAAGGGGAAACAATAGCCTTGACCCCCGAAAATAGTAAATTTGCCATTTACACGTTTTAAAATTTTAAAAAACTTAAATTAATATGAAAATAAAATTACATTTTAACCTTCAAAATCAGCCCTTAAATATAATTCTCTTACTTGCCCCCTAACTAGTGGGAACTTGCCTAGAAATTTAAGAATTTGCAAAATTTGTCGAAGTAATAATTGAAGAATAGAGTGGCATAGCTTCCCTTATAAAGTTCTTTAGAAAACAATTATGGTAGAAGATGGACATCCATACATGCTTGTTACTTCTCAATGAATTAAAAGACATAAACTAACAATTAATGCAAAGGACGAAAACTTTTCGTTTTAATCTGAAGTTTGAACTTGTGGAACTAAACTACATCAATTCGTCTATATTATCTTTATGTAGAAGTATTCATGAGTGGGCTTGAGCATAATATTAAGATACTTTATAATTGTCTAAGTTCGGTCTGACTTGAAATTTGGGCCTAAGATTTTATCAAAACACGCCCATATTTATAAAAAACTAATCTAAATATATTTTAGGTTCGCTCATATTATTTTTTAATTTTTTTAAAAGTATTTATATTATATTATTTTAATATTTAATAATTTTATACATTTTTATTTATTAAAATTTTTTATGTAGTCATTTTAACATTATTTTAATGTTTACATTAGAGTAGTATTATATATTTACTATAGGTTTATTTTTTTATTGTGTTCTAAATTACATAATATATAAAAATAATATAACATCAAAAATTATAAACTTAAAACGGGTCGAGCCTTGAATATTCAAGCCCGAGCCCGACCCATATTTTAAACGGGTCTATTTTTTTGCTCGAGTCCATTTTTTGGGCACGATATTTTTGTCCAAACCCTCCTAAAATTCGAGTGAACTTTAAAACCTAAGCCGAGAGCCTGACCTATGAACATGTCTATCCTGATGGAATTTGAAAATGTTAATTATTTTTTCCTTCTTAAGTTGAAATTTATTTCGCAAAGATGGTAGGAAAATAAATGACAAAATTTGGATTCATCTCGTTCACACGTTATAATTAATAAAGAATGAGATAAATATCAAAATTATACATAAATTTTGATTTAATGTATATTGTTATATATGAACTCTTTATTTATTTATTTATGTCGTATATGAACTTTGGTTTTGTACAATTTTATACATGAAATATTGATTTGATTCAATTTTTAGAAATCACTAACAATATTATTGAATTAACACAAGTTTACGTTGATATATTGCATATACAAACTATTGTATAATCTGGGGCGAAACTAAGGGGTTGGTAGGGGTCCCAGTCCCCCTAAAATGGTGAATTTTCTATTTAGGTATTTTAAAATTTTAAATTAGTAAAGGTAAAATTGTACTTTGTCCCCCTAAAAATATGAAATTTGATTTAATCATTTAAAAATTATAAAGATATAGGCCATTAAAATGGTGAAATTACATTTTTGCTATCGTAAAAATTACAATTTAATTTCAGCCCCCTAAAAGAATTTTCTGATTTCGCCCCTGTATATAATCAAATATGAAAATAAATGTATATATTCATTTTTTTAAACGCATACATTCATTAAATACATGCAATTGAATCAAAATCAAAGTTTCATGTGCTTATATGAACTACAATTCAAGTTTTATGTGTATAATTGCACCAAATTAAAGTTTATATCAAATTGTACATTGGATCAAAATCATGTATAAATTTGATAATTACCCTTTTTTAAACAATAACTTTATAAAAATGGCTAGAAATAAATACAAATTATACTCGAACAAAAAAGAAATACATTTATAAATTACTTTTACCTCTCTTTGTCAATCATTTGAGTAATGTGGTTGAAAAATGAGCTGGTGATGTCAATCAATTTCATGAAAAAGGTAAAATAGGCAATTATTCCATTTATAATGTATTAGTGAGTGGCTATCCACAAATATGGCACCCTACACCAAATTAGAAAACAATAAATATATTCATTTTGCCTTTGCTTAATTTCCATTTTTAATCCCTTTTTCCATTTGACGATGTCAGACAAACCATGCATCATTACATTTAACCATTCAAATTAACACTCTTTTTTAAGTCAATAGTTAAACCTATCAAAAATCAATTTAATTGGTAAATGAACAATTAAAATTATATATTTTCATATTGTTCCAAAATTTTAACATAAAATAAGTTTGATTGCTTGTTCTAAACCTTTAATCACTTGTTTTTTTATTTCTTGCATTAATATTTTTGATCCTATAAATGACTACGCTGTTCCAATAAACTGTTCCTACTTCAAACTAATTTTATCAAGATTGTCTTCCTTTAAATTTATAGTAAAAAATATGGGATAATAGTTAAAATTTAAATATCAAATTATCTGAATACAAAACAAAATTAAAATATATAAAAATATCAAAAAGAAAGCTTTAGTTAAGTGATGAAGTAGAAGTTTTATTAATGAGTAATGGGTTGGGTGGTGGACACTGGACAGAGTTGTGTTACTGTTTTTGTAGTGAATCTTCCTCCACGAATGCAATGGAGAGGTCTTTGGAATATATTCGAGTATCACGGCATGGTTATGGAGGCCTTCATAAAAAGGAGAAAGATTTGGTTTTGTGAGATTCGCAAACTTTACTGATGCAAGAAGGGCGACGCTTCGTCTGAACGGTTCCATTTATTTGGACATAGAATATGGGTCAACTTTGCACGCTTCAAAGGCTCTGGAGGTATCAAAGGATTCTCTAGATACGAGCGGAACCCTCGGAGGTGAAAAAGCTATAAACAAGAATTGTTTCATGGAGGAGGTGGCTAGCTGCAGGTAAGAAAGAGAGAGAGTAATTCCTATAGATGGGGTTATCGAGGAAGAAAAACTTTTTTAAGCTACAATTTGTATTATGGGATGGTGTAGAGATTTATGTACTCTTGAGAACCTTGCTATGCGGTTAGAAGAGGGTGGCCTCCAAAGTTGCTAATGGAGTTTAGCGGTGGAGAAGGTTATAAAAGAGTTTATTGAAATTTCGATGAGGTGGTTCACAAAAGTTGAGTCATGGTCTGAAAACATTTTGGTTAATTATAGAAGAACTTTCGGGGTTCCAATCCATGCTTGTCCGATCTCTACATTTAAAAACATCGCCAATCACTGGGGAAGTTTTATTAGTGTGGACGATGGTGCTACTCATCCTAAACCTTTTGTGAAGGGAAACATTCATTTTAATTGTGTAAAATTGATGAGATGGTGATCTTAAGAGTTGGGAATGTTTAATATCCCAATAGAGTTGTTGAAATTGATCCTATTGCAGTTCCTAGAACTCAGTTTTGGTGCGAAGGCTTTCACTAATCTGTGGTTTCACAATCAGATACAAGCTCAAAAAGGTGAGAGCGATGATACGAATCAAGCTAGTAGTAAAAGGCAAGAAATTCCAAATTAATAAAAAATGTAAATATTTCATGCCAGTAATATATGTATCTCTCTTTATTTTCATGCTCCTTTTTTGGTAGCTTCTACTCCTTGGTACTTTTGTGCCTTAATAATTTAACTTTCTTTGGAGGCACAAGGGCATGGCAGAAAAAAATATTTGATTGTGTGATGTTGTCAATTTTCCTTCACATCACATGGCGGGGACCAAAATGTTAACCCAAATTGAAGAGCTATACTATTTTTCACATAAAAGACTTTTTAACTTTGAATGGGAAAAATAATAATGTGAGAGTGACTAAATAATTATATAGAACTCACTTTTTTTTTTCAATGATTTTAAATTTTCTTACCTATTAAATTAAGAAAAGTAAAATTATCTTTATGATTTTTCTTAATTTTGATATTAAGTAAATCGGTCTTTTTAAAAAATTAGAACAATTTAATTCCTGTCAATTTTAAAAGTGAGTAACTACGGATAATTAATTATAGTGTTAATATTTTCTATCAATTATACATAATTTTGATTGATATAATAACAAATTTAGCCATTAATGTTTATATATTCTGCGTAACTGTTGACAAAATGTGTAAATATTGCGGACTAAATTCGTTAAATCAGGACCAACTTGATGGAATGTGAAAATGTTATGAATTATATTTGTTATATCAAAGGTCAAATCGACAAAATGTTTAAGCTTTGAAGGTTATATTTTTATTATACCAAGAAAAAATTGTAGAACTGATGAAAAACATAAACGTTGTGGTCAATTATACTTAGTTGCTCAATTTCAAAATCAACAATGATCAAATTTCTCTAAATTTTTTTAGAAAGGGGCCAATTTGCTCAACATCAAAATTGAGAGGGATCAAAGAAATGTTTTTACCAAACAAGAAACATTTAATCTTTAAATGAAACTCATCCTCTCTCTCACTTAATTTTTCCTTTCTATATTTGGCTCTTTCTTCGAACCCCTAGCCTTTGTTTTTCTTGTTCTTCTCCTTTGATCTCAAATGACCTTTGTGAAGATCTAAGCTTCGTCCCTTGTGTGTTTTCTTTTTTTGCAATAATGTGCAGCATGGAGAAGAGTATTTGCAGCATTTGTTCTTCTCTTTTCATTTTGAGCAGCATTTGCAGCACCCCTACCGACATCAACTTCGCTTGTAATTTTTGTAAGCTTTTTCTTCAATGGCCTTTATTAGCCTATAGCTCTAATCTGAGTTGTAGACCACCAATTCTTAATGAGTTCACGATCCATGGTATATGGACACATAATGCTAATTAAGAACAAATCAATGCACCCTTATGATTCAAACAATCCTTGCACCTATCCACCGGTGTATGGATTACGTGAACCATAACGAGACATTGATTTGTTGTTAGCATTATGAGCCCACAATCCGTGGATTGTGAATTCGTTATCAATTAGTTTTCTACAATTTAGATTAGAGCTGCAAGTTGATGAAGGTCATTGAAGTGACAGCTTATAGAAGTTTACAAGGGAAGTTGATGCCAGAGAGGTACTGCAACACGGTTTAATTAATTGTAGGAAGCCATCTGATGTGATAGCTTTCTCATTCTCGGCTCTTGTACGGTAAATCTAAAATTGTGCACTTCATATTTGATTGCTTGTTTATCATATTCTAAAATTTTAATGGTGGATCATATAAAATAAGTTTGATTGCTTGTTCTAGACTTTTGATTCCTTGTTTCAAGTTTCTTGCATTAATGTTTTTGATCCTACAAAGAATATGTTGTTGGCTAAAATGTTTTTTTTTTCTTAAATTTCTTTTTCGAATTTAATATTTTAGTAAAAATATCATTTTATGTAGGAATTAATAAAAAAATACATCTATCTTAAGAAAAAAGAAAGGGTAATTTATATTCTAGCTGTAACAACTCTCACCTGATCCGATAACAAATTTGAATAAGAGATGCTACATTTAACACTAAACTCGTCACTTCAATTCATTCTTATTTCATTATAACCGAGGTACTTTATAACATAAATCTTTCGTACATAATTCACAATATTATTACTAATAAGCTTAAGTACATGTCAAATTAAGGTCCAAAATTTATATATCAAAGAGCTTGAACTTGAAGTTTGAAGAGTGAAGCGGTCCAAATTTAAGCAGAAATATTTGAACCTTTATTGTTTTTGCCTTCTAACTAAATTTGGTAGCTTACCAATTCATTTATTTTAGCATGTTTTAAATAATTTAAATTAAAACAAATCAACAAACTACTTATACTATGAAATAACATTATTTAGCTAATTATTGAACTTACAAAGTATTTAGCTAATTTCATTATTCATTTATTTTAGTATTTGGTCATATAATTTTTTCCCTTGTCATTTACATACTACATATTGATCATGAATATTCTCTTACATAATTCATGTATTTCACTTTTCAATTTTACAGATCATTAAATTAAATTAATTATTTTTGTCTTTCATATAATCATACACTTTTTTACATTTTCACTTAATTTATGGCTCATCATATCATAAAAATTTTCATTTACGTATCACATGTTACTGATCATATTTTTTACAGATCATGATCATAATTAGAATATCGATAACAGAACTCCTAGAGTCTTAAGCCAAAATAGAACTTTCAACTTTTTAACGGAACTCTAATAATAGAACTCTGTTATCCTACCTGTAGACAATATTTCGAAGAACAAAATCATCAACATATCATAAACTGAACTCTTGTATCGACTGTAGCCCCTGTTTCACCAATCGTAAGAGTAATTTTTTTTTATATCTCAAACTCATGTGAGAAATTAAAAATTGGAAATTTCAGACAAATTTTACAGAGTACACAAAGAATAAAAATTCATAATAAAATGCATAAATTTAAAAATTCAAATTAAATCAAATAAGCCACTAACTTTCGTATCTTGCTCTGTCTTCTTTTTAAAAAAAATTAATATTCAATATCAAATTTCTCAATTTGCAATCCATTCATTTTATTAACTATTTTTTATTTTTAAATCTTAATTAAAAAGGTGAGTATTTGGTACACCAATAATATATTATTTTTATTCCACAAGTAACTTTAAAAAATTAACATATATATATATTTTAATATTTTATTACACCCATGTAAGACACTTGTTAACCTATTGATTTTGTTAGTGGAGTTTAAAAACTCCACTAACAATGTACCAAATAATTTTCTAATAATATTCAAAAATCAAAATTTCAAAAAAATCATAAAATTTTTAAAAAATAATATGAAATACACGTCAATTGTTATATGTATTTCAAAATTTAACATTTCCGTTAAATAATAATTTGACTCTTTTTAAAATGTTGATGATCCAATTCAACTCCTTTTAAAGAGTTTAAAGCCAAATTTAACTAAATAAAAATAAAAGTAAAAATAAAATTAATAGAATATGTAAATATTAAAGACTAATTTTGTATTATGCAAATAATATATGTAACTCTCTTTATTTTCATGCCCCTCTTTTTCTAGCTCCTACTCCTTAGTACTTTTGTGCCTTGATAATTCAACTTTCTTTGGTGGCATAGGGGTACGGAGGGGAAAATAATAATTGTGTGACATTGTCAATTTTCTTTCACTTCCTATGGAGGTGACCAACATGTTAATCCAAATTGCAGAGCTACACCATTTGTACATAAAAGACTTGCTAGCTTTGAATGGGTAAAAAATAATGTGAGAGTAACTTTAAATAATTATATAAAACATACTTTTTTTTATTTCAAAGATTTTCTTTTTTGAGATTTTCTTACCTATGAAATTAAAAAAAATAAATAATATCTTTTTGATATTGAACAAATTGGTCACTCTAAAAGAAATAGAGCAACTTAATCCTTATTAATTTTGAAAGTAACTACGAACAATTAATCAAGTGCTAATAGTTTCTGTTAATTATACATAATTTTGATTAGTATAAAAACAAATTTAATCCTTGATGATTATATATTTCGCGTAAATATTGATAGAATGTGTAATTATTATGGGTTAAATATGTTAAATCATGATCAAATTGACGAAATGTGTAAATGTTGTGAGTTAAATTTGTTAAATCAATAACAAATTGATAGAATGTGTAAACTTTGAGGGCTTAATTTATTATTATACCAAGAAAATTATGTATAATTGATGAAAAACATTAACGTTGTGATTAATTGTCCTTAATTTATCACTTTAAAAAAGTGTCTTTATTTTAAAAGAAGCCAAAAATCAAGCTTTTTATTTCCGCACTCTTGTTATGGATTTAATCATTATACTTTAATTTGGTTAGTTTTAGTCTTGTAATTTTTAAATTGGTCAAATTTAGTCTCCGACCTTTTTGAAATTTTAGTCTTAACACAAATAGTTATTGCCAAATTTGATTGTTTAAATTCAATTGCTAGTTATGTATTGTAAATACAGTTGTAGATTTAATCCATATGTTTTAATTAGATCATTTTAAGTCGCAATTTTTGAAATTTCAATTTCAACTCAAATAACAATTGTTAATCTATTAATTGAATTTTTGGTAAGGAATATGTGAAAATAACAAGTTGATATGGCATTGAACATATGATAACATGTTTGACATATTTTAAAAATAACAAAACTTTAACTTTTAACAATTATCATTTGATAAAGACTGAAATATTATAAATTTTAAAAATATAAGGACTAAATTCATAACTTTAACAAAATATAGGGACTAATATCAAAATTTAACCTATTAAAAAAATTGACTTTTACGATTTTCCATTTTTAAGATGTAAAATATATCTGATAATATATCGTAAAAATTACAACAGTAAAGCTCTGCAATTCCCATGAATATGATAATTAATGATTTTTTATCTGATCAAATCAAAATCAGTATGATTGATTGATAGATTAATGTCGTTTTTATTTTGAGATTGTTTCTCATTTGATTTTACAAATTGAAAAAACATAAAAAAGCATTGAAAATGGTAAAATCATATAAAAAAAAAACCCATTCTTTCACCCAAGTTTCAACTTTGATTAAAGCTTTTTCAATGAATTCAAAAGTGATGAACCCTAAAAATTTAAAAAACGAAATGTGAGATGGAATCAGTAGACAAAAAAGGGATTAAAAAAGAAATTAGCCCTTCATCTGTGGATACCATCGCTACGGTTGTCTGGCCGCTGCTTAATCCTTGGTTTCTTTGTTTTAAAAGAAGCCAAAAATCAAGCTTTTTATTTCCGCACTCTTGTTAAGAAACAAAGCATTAAAAATGGTTCCTTTATTTCATAAGTATACAACAAGAGCAGATTTTATTCAAAACCCAGATAAAATAAATGGGATTAGGGTCCACATCTAGTGTAAAGATCGGATTTTTAACTCATTTTGGAAAAAAACCCCAGATTGAAAATGGGAAAATAAGAGAAAAAAATGAAGGCAAAAATTACTCTCTGCGAAGAGAAAATTTCTAAAGAGAAACCTTAGACGAAGGAAGGACTTTTTAGAAGATACAAATGCTTAATGATTCTTGTTGAAGATAGGATTTATAGTGTACTTGAGAGGCAAATTAGGGTTATAAGTTGAAGGTTTTTGGGGATCTTCTTGGGCTAGGGTAAGGGTTTTTGAAGAGCCCATTTCTGTTCACATTTTAATTTCTCAAGTTCGACGGCTCAATTCATCATGATTTGAGTCGAAACCCTTTTTTTAATCGATTTTATTAAATAAAATTTTTAAAATTTTTAAAATAATAATTTTTTTATTCAATTGTATATTTGAACGGTTAAAAGTGTTGTGACTGTTAATTTTAGCGGTTGACTGTTAAAATTAACCACCCCTAATTTTTCTGTTAAAACACTACGTGTCACAACCATAGTGTGATATGTAGAAAAAATATAAAAATAAAAATAAATAAAATTTAAAAAATATTAAATTTTAATAAAAAAGAGTTAAAATTTATTAAAAATTTAAAAATTATAAAAAAATGCAAAAATTATAAAATTTTATAAAATAGTAAGAAAATTATAAAAATTAAAAATATATAAAATTCATAAAAAAATTATAAAAATTATTGTACCAAAACAAACATTTTATAATTTTTCTGTAACATTTATTGATTTTTATTTTTATCATTTTTCATCACAGGTCACATTACGTTGCGACACTGATGACTTTAACTGAAAAAAAAAATCATGAACTTTAATAGTGAACCATTAAAGTTAGTGGTGAAATGACATTTTTAATATATTTTATTTATAAATTTATGACATTTTAAATATTTTTATATTTTTATTAGAATTTAATAATTTTGTTAATTTTTATTTTTATAATTTTTTATTACATATTTGTGACACTGAATGACTTTAACAAAAAAAATTAAAGCAGTTAATTTTAAGGGTCAAAAAGTTTTTTATTTTTATTTTTTATTTTTGATAGTTCAAGTATGTATAAAAGAAAAATAAAGACTTAATTATTTTTTAAAAAAAATTTAAAGAACGTTTTTGATACATTTTAAAAAGTGAAGTATTTAATTAAATGAAAAATACCAAAAACTTAATTGCTTTTTTTAAAAAAAATTTGATAATATTTTTTATGCATTTTCAATATTTTTTTATGCATTTTGAAGGTAAGTTTAATCTCCGTTTGGAAATATGGAGTCTAATTTTGGAGCTCATGCTGGAATGAACAAATGGCTCTTTTTAATGTCAAATATAATTCTAAAATTTAATACCTACCTAAGAATTGTGTATAGTTCTACTTATTTTCCATGAAAGCAATGGACTGCTAAGCTCAGCATTAAGAAAATCGCCGCTTTCGTTTACACTTGTGAATCTTCAGTTGCTCGATTACGTACTGAACGATTTCTTTCATGGTAGCGGTCCTTCCCTCCTTTCTGTTCCAAACTTCCGGGACCAAATACCTTCCGCTGGCATTATATTCGTTCATTTCCATCAGTGCAGTGCTGACAGCCTCGTACGCCGTGTCACCATATTCATTTCTCAACTCCTTCAGCTTCTCGTCATCCTTGTCTATTATTTCCTGCATTACCGAGAAGTCATCCCATTAATATGTAAGTTTTGAGTAATGAACCAGCTCGCATTTCGTAGAACAACAGATGTTCGATAACAGTACGGTTTTCTGAGCAATCGGTGTATGCAAGTTGCCTCGGATGTTGATCTTCTTAAACGGGTGCCATTTCGGATCCTGCACATTATGTTGCCATAATGAACGTGCTTTAGCACACGGTTCTCGCCAATCTTCGTCCTGGAACTTCAACGAGCAAGCAACTTTGAATGCTTTTTGATCAATCTCTCCCATTCTTTTCACTCTTAAGATTTGTCTGGTTATTCAGAAAATCGTTCAAGCCCTGCACATCAAAAACCAGAGAAGTCTTGGGTTTAACACTTTCAAGTTTAAACCCGATTTCGAAGAGGAAACATAGGAGGAAGCGAAGGAAAACATGAAAAATACACGTATGGATTCTTTTCGAGCATCTTGCAGCTCTTGATTAGTTAGGACTTGTTTCACCGTTAGACAACTGTTTTGGTTTTCCATATCTTTCAACGCTTCTGATTTTTCCTCCAACTCTTTCTTTAGAGCAGCAATCTGCTTGCTTGTAGTTTTCTCGAGTTCAATAAGATCTTGGCAAGCCACATTCTCTTTCGGCTGTATCAGATATAATCCGAATTGTTAAAAGTCTACTAAGCAAATCATAACCATTAAAAACGTTGAACCTAAACACGATAACAGGATTCATTTACACAAAGGTACAAACTCGACAAAAGATAGTTCATATATCGAAAACCAAAATTAAGATGAGTATGCTAACCCCTTCCATTACATTCAACAAGCTACTTCGTTCCATATCGTTATCATTACAAGATATATAATCTTCGACCAACTTGGTTCGAAAGCCAAGTTGGCACTTCAGCTTAAGATTTTCATCCCTTTCCTTCTGAATTTCTGCATAAAAAATGTAAAGCAACAGCCCATAAAGCATATGATATAAGCAATAACAGGAGGCAGAAATTCATCAGTATCTCGTATATATGCGTGTGTATATATATAAGATCACATAATCCTAATGTGTATGATAGAAGCATTAGCAACAGGAAGAAAATCGGAATATCTCAAATATATATGCTTCCTTTCGGGTTCCAAGCCTCGTTTCCATAAGTTAATCCGGTTCCCGTGATAAAAGATATAAAAGCAGAGTCAGGGGTTCGAATCTGACATTTATGTCTCCTTCACTATCCTAAAGTTGCAACTTCTTCACTGAATCTAATACTAAGCAACTTGATGTGTAAAATAGCCTAAAGATCAATCAAAGCTCTTAATGCAAACCTTGGAAATTCGAAAACGACATGTTGTTCATCATACACGATTGGATTAATGCATAGTCTTCTGCTCGCTATGTATGCAATATATAATCTAAAGTATACCTTCAGCAAACACATGGTGCAACACGGCGTTCTCGCCCTTCAATTGTCTCACGGTTTCGTTATATCGAAGCTCCCAATCCCGTAAACTACTGTCCTTGGAGTCAATTTTCTCTACAAGACCATCGACGAGTCCTTGAAGAGCTGCGGTCGTCTCATCATATTTATGTTCCATTTCCTTATATCGAAGCTCCCAATCCCGCAAACTACTGTCCTTGGAGTCAATTTTCGCTACAAGGCCATCAACGAGTTCTTGAAGAGCCGTGGTTGTCTTGTCATATTTATGTTCCATTTCGGACACCTGTTCCTTCCTGTAACCGATCTCGTATACGAGACTCCGAACAAGCCTACGCTCTTTCTTCAGCTCCTCCTGGTAGTCGATGTTCTCCATTTCAATGGAAAGATTAAGCACCTGCAACATCATTATCAATCAAAATAAATGGACTAGTTAATTAAATTAAACTAGAATACCCTTTCAAGACATTAATTAAATTAAACAATAATAACCATAAGAAGCAAAGCCAAGTTCATATATTGAGATTAAAGGTGGGGTTTTTATGGCTAACTCAAGTTCAAATTCATACAAAAAAAAAACATATAAAACCCTAAATGTTGGAATCATAATGTTAGTTGCTAAAATCAAAGAAATTCATTCTCTATAACTTATAAGTTGCATGAAGAACAAAAATAATGTCTTTTTCTATTTCTTAAATAAAATGTGATCCTTTGGGACATGGAAAGCATGAAGAACTTGACAAACTGATAATTTGGAACAAATGTAAAAATCCCACTAAAAACATAAAAATATAAAAGAATTTTACAAGGTTGACAGTGGAAAATAAAAAATTGTTAAATTTACAAAAAAAAAAAGGGATAAAAATTAAACTTTTTTTTTTTCAAAGTTGGGATTTTGATTTTGGTGATAGTAAATGCTGATCCAAGAGGCAAAAGAAGTGAAGGAATCCTGGAATTTTGTACTGCAAAGAAAAGCATAATGGTGGCAGATTGGCATTGTTACTGAAATAACTTGCCAAGTGGCAATGTTAGAAACCATCAAGATATCAAGGACAAGACGTGGCAGATTTTCGAGTAAGGTATATATTTGGAAAGTTTGCAGCTTTCTCTGTTTGTTTCCCGAGAAAATGATGGTTTTCCTATCCGGTTTTTTGTTTAAATAGCCTAGTTGTGTTATTGACAGCTTCAAGGTAAATTTTTTTATGGTTATAATTCCAACTCAATTTATTTTGAAAAAACGAAAATTGATTAATTACTTAATTTAAGAAGTTGAATAAATTAATATTTGACAGGAATTAAATATTTTATTTTAATTTGGATGCTTCTTTGTATGGACGAGTTGAATAATTATTAATATTATTTTTAATAAGATTTATAAAATTTAAATACATTTTTAATAAGGTTTGTTTAATAAAATAATGGTATAATTTGAAATTTAGCCCTTAACATTTATACTTTTTGTCAGTTTAATCTTTATTTTTTAAGCTAAATTTGACCATCAACTTTTTTTAAAAAAAGTTAAATTTAACCATTAACCTTTCAAAAGAGTTAAATTGTTGTTTTTTTAACGAAAATTTCGATTATAACATTAAATTTTCAAATATGATAGTTTGAATGACAATTTATATGTACTTCATGCTATTTTTTTATACATATTATGAACTTTTTATAATTTTTTTAAATTTTAAATACTTTTTTAAAATTATTTGTTGACATGGCATATAATACAAATAATGTCATATTAGTATGAAAGTACACGTGGACTACCATGCGGGTTACCACACCAATATTGTTAAAAAATTAATGTTTTTATTAATGTTTTCATAAAAAAAAAGATTTGACTCTTTTTTGAAAGATTGAGGGTCAAATTTAGCTTAAAAAAGAATAATTGCCAAATTGACAAAAAATGTAAACGTTGAAGGTTAAATTTGACATTATGTCTAAAAAAAATTAAAATTTTTAATTTGGATATTTTCTTTGCTTAGAGGAATTCAATATACAAAAGGATAAAATAATAGAAGTTGAATAATTATTGAAATTAATATTTGGAAGGAATTAAATATTTTAATTTATTTTTGTTATGATATTCACTATTACTGATCCATTATAGTTCGCACTTTGAGTTCGTATGTAAGGTGTTTGCAACCTTCTACGAGACTGCATGATGTGGTTTTGCTTTATTATATAGGCGAACCCACCTCATATAAATACGTGTTAACCCTAAAGACACGTTGATGTGCATGGGAACCTATCTACGATATCATATCTGTGAACAGTAATCATATCATATACATACACAATTTAACCTATCTAAAAGGGAAACACTAAAAAATACTAAACAATTTTATTTTAACTTGTGAGCTCCCCCTTCATTTTGAAACCAACCTTAGAAAACTACCAATTTATGGCTCTACTAGAGTGTCCATGGGCCAAGCAGGGCTCAGAAAAAAATTTCAGCCCTCGTCCTAGGCCCGGGCCCAGCTCGGCTCGAAATATGGGCCTAAATTTTTTTCAGGCCCGGCTCAAAAAAATTCCTAAGCCTGAACCCGGCTCGGCCCAGCCCATTTTTTAATAAACACCAAAAATTTATTTTAAAAATAAAAAAATATTTTAAAATTAAAAAAAATTAATATTTATTATATTAGGGCCGGGCCGGGCAATGCCAAAAAGTGGTGCCCGAGGCCCGGTCCGTTTTCTAAACGGGCCTCATTTTTTACTCAAACCTATATTTCGGACCTATATTTTTACCCGAATGCTCCTATATTTCGGACGAGCCGTCAGACATCCTGGCCCATGAACACCTCTAGGCTCCACTAGTTTGACATACATCTTTCCAATGACGCTCGTTACATATTTTCCACTTTCTACATCACAAGAATCAATGTAGGATATTTTCCAGTTAGGACACTGAACTATTCTATGTTACCTCGTCTTGACTAAGGTCCAATGGCTTTTTGAAGTGGCACAAAAAAACAAAAAAAAAACAAAACAATGGTTTAACAATTTAATAACAATAAAATAGTAGTAATTCTCATTCCCAACTGAAACTAGACTAGGGTTGTCCATGGTTCGATCGGGCCAAGTAAAAATTTAGGCCTAATTTCTTGGCCTGAGCTCGGTTCAGCTCGAAAAATAGGCTTAAAATTTTATCCAAGCCCAACTTAGATTAAAATGTTAAAACTCAAATTCAGCCTAGTCCATCCATATTAATTTTTTATTTTTTTAATATAAAAATAAATTTTAAAAATAATACATCAAGTACACTAAAAAATTGAAATAAATGTTTCCTAACAAATGGAAATTAAAAAAAAAACTTAAATAACACTAAGATAAGTGCAACTTAATAAGTAAATACCTCTAAAATAGTAGCAAAATTAATAATAAAACAAGAGTTACACATTATTCAAACAATAACAACAAAATAGTAGCAATATAATAACGAAATGATAGTAAAACAATGATAAAATAGTAAAAAAAAACAACAACAATAGTTTTTTTTTGCAAATTCGGGCCGGGTTGAGTAAGAAAAGCTTACCCGAGGCCCAATCCGTTTAGAAAACGAGCATTATTTTTTTATCCAGACCAATTTTTGGGCATATATATTTGCCTAAATCATCTCGCTTTTCAGGTGGACATTCGAGCTTGGCCATAGGCAAATCTAAACTAGACTAAAGTGAGAGAATATATATATAATTTATGGGCTAAATCATGAATAAATTTTTTAATTGAAACTAGACCAATGATTAAAGTAATTAAATCGAAAATCAGTAATTTTACAACCTCACTCACTGATTTAGTTCCAAAAACCATTCTTATAATCTCATACCATAATAATTTGCTATATTTGAGTTGGAGAAATTAATTGAATAAAAAAGAGACCTTTAATTAAGTAAACATATATTCAATACTACACTATATGGAATATAATTTGTCTATTCTCAATTAATTGCTAATTGTTATCTATTTCAATTAATTCTCAATTTGAAGCCCCAAATGTCAAATGTTAACCCAAATTGTGAGCTTTGGCTTCGGACTCCAATGCGGGATCATATCGATATGTTTTTGGGTAAACTACGTGTAAGCTCTCTAAATTGTTAATTGATTTACATTTTGATTATTTAACTTTAAAAAATTATAAAATAATCATTGAACCATATTAAACTCTTATGTAAGCTCTTGTAAAAACTCGCAACAAAAAAATCAATCACCATTATTAACGATGAATACCCTCATTTCGGAAAAAAAGTTAAGTACCATCCTCATCACCTAATTATGGTGACTTACCATCCTCATCACCTAATTATGGTGACTTGGGATTCCTACATTATTTTAGAGAAGACTGAAGGGTGGGAGCAACAATGAACAACTTGTCTGAGGGAAGGAAATGAAAGGTACAATTTTTATTCAATTTTCAACAATTAATTCAAGGGGGAAGTGCTGCCACTGAATTATCAATGCACAAAAGTAGAAGCCTGAGTGAGGAGCTCCAAATTAATTTTGATTCAAATATTTTGAATTTGTATTTGAATAATTTTGATTTGATAAATTATTATTTTATGAAATTGCTAGTGGAAGTCAAAATTATAATTTCTTTTTGGTAATAGTAAAAATTATTATTTCATGAAAACTCTTAGAAATCATATGCATCTTCATTGTTGTTTATATAACGTATTATATTCCAATCAATAAAAATTCAAACACTGAGTAGATTTTTTTTTTACTTATCATCTTTTTAATTATATGATGTATAGCTAGGTTAGCCGAAATGGTTATTGGTTCAAGGATGTAAGGCGCCCTTGCTTTTTCAAACTAATAAGGGGTAGAGAAAATGTCCCAAGCCAATGTTCCAGCACTAGGCTATGACATTGAAGTAACCCATGCTATACTCCCAGGAAAAGCTTGAACAACCTTCAACAAAAGGATACTTGTACCCAAAACCGACACAAGTGGGTAGGTAGAGAATACCTAGGGGCTTGAGACAACTCTCTCTAAGAAACTTGGGAAAATAACCTAGTAACTTCGGGAGAAGATGTGCCTCCTCACAAAAGGGGTCACAGTGACCAGGCATGGGCGAGCTTGCATTATTTGGTATTTTTTCTCTTATGAATATCTCCATTTAAACAAGGCTTTATATTCGATAAGAGTATTACTGTATAAGGCCGTGTTAGTCAACTACTAGCAGGGCAAAGACAAGGGGAAACAATAGCCTTGACCCCCGAAAATAGTAAATTTGCCATTTACACGTTTTAAAATTTTAAAAAACTTAAATTAATATGAAAATAAAATTACATTTTAACCTTCAAAATCAGCCCTTAAATATAATTCTCTTACTTGCCCCCTAACTAGTGGGAACTTGCCTAGAAATTTAAGAATTTGCAAAATTTGTCGAAGTAATAATTGAAGAATAGAGTGGCATAGCTTCCCTTATAAAGTTCTTTAGAAAACAATTATGGTAGAAGATGGACATCCATACATGCTTGTTACTTCTCAATGAATTAAAAGACATAAACTAACAAGTAATGCAGAGGACGAAAACTTTTCGTATTAATCTGAAGTTTGAACTTGTGGAACTAAACTACATCAATTCGTCTATATTATCTTTATGTAGAAGTATTCATGAGTGGGCTTAAGCATAATATTAAGATACTTTATAATTGTCTGAGTTCGGTCCGACTTGAAATTTGGGCCTAAGATTTTATCAAAACACGCCCATATTTATAAAAAATTAATCTAAATATATTTTAGGTTCGCTCATATTATTTTTTAATTTTTTTAAAAGTATTTATATTATATTATTTTAATATTTAATAATTTTATACATTTTTATTTATTAAAATTTTTTATGTAGTCATTTTAACATTATTTTAATGTTTACATTAGAGTAGTATTATATATTTACTATAGGTTTATTTTTTTATTGTGTTCTAAATTACATAATATATAAAAATAATATAACATCAAAAATTATAAACTTAAAACGGGTCGAGCCTTGAATATTCAAGCCCGAGCCCGACCCATATTTTAAACGGGTCTATTTTTTTGCTCGAGTCCATTTTTTGGGCACGATATTTTTGTCCAAACCCTCCTAAAATTCGAGTGAACTTTAAAACCTAAGCCGAGAGCCTGACCTATGAACATGTCTATCCTGATGGAATTTGAAAATGTTAATTATTTTTTCCTTCTTAAGTTGAAATTTATTTCGCAAAGATGGTAGGAAAATAAATGACAAAATTTGGATTCATCTCGTTCACACGTTATAATTAATAAAGAATGAGATAAATATCAAAATTATACATAAATTTTGATTTAATGTATATTGTTATATATGAACTCTTTATTTATTTATTTATGTCGTATATGAACTTTGGTTTTGTACAATTTTATACATGAAATATTGATTTGATTCAATTTTTAGAAATCACTAACAATATTATTGAATTAACACAAGTTTACGTTGATATATTGCATATACAAACTATTGTATAATCTGGGGCGAAACTAAGGGGTTGGTAGGGGTCCCAGTCCCCCTAAAATGGTGAATTTTCTATTTAGGTATTTTAAAATTTTAAATTAGTAAAGGTAAAATTGTACTTTGTCCCCCTAAAAATATGAAATTTGATTTAATCATTTAAAAATTATAAAGATATAGGCCATTAAAATGGTGAAATTACATTTTTGCTATCGTAAAAATTACAATTTAATTTCAGCCCCCTAAAAGAATTTTCTGATTTCGCCCCTGTATATAATCAAATATGAAAATAAATGTATATATTCATTTTTTTAAACGCATACATTCATTAAATACATGCAATTGAATCAAAATCAAAGTTTCATGTGCTTATATGAACTACAATTCAAGTTTTATGTGTATAATTGCACCAAATTAAAGTTTATATCAAATTGTACATTGGATCAAAATCATGTATAAATTTGATAATTACCCTTTTTTAAACAATAACTTTATAAAAATGGCTAGAAATAAATACAAATTATACTCGAACAAAAAAGAAATACATTTATAAATTACTTTTACCTCTCTTTGTCAATCATTTGAGTAATGTGGTTGAAAAATGAGCTGGTGATGTCAATCAATTTCATGAAAAAGGTAAAATAGGCAATTATTCCATTTATAATGTATTAGTGAGTGGCTATCCACAAATATGGCACCCTACACCAAATTAGAAAACAATAAATATATTCATTTTGCCTTTGCTTAATTTCCATTTTTAATCCCTTTTTCCATTTGACGATGTCAGACAAACCATGCATCATTACATTTAACCATTCAAATTAACACTCTTTTTTAAGTCAATAGTTAAACCTATCAAAAATCAATTTAATTGGTAAATGAACAATTAAAATTATATATTTTCATATTGTTCCAAAATTTTAACATAAAATAAGTTTGATTGCTTGTTCTAAACCTTTAATCACTTGTTTTTTTATTTCTTGCATTAATATTTTTGATCCTATAAATGACTACGCTGTTCCAATAAACTGTTCCTACTTCAAACTAATTTTATCAAGATTGTCTTCCTTTAAATTTATAGTAAAAAATATGGGATAATAGTTAAAATTTAAATATCAAATTATCTGAATACAAAACAAAATTAAAATATATAAAAATATCAAAAAGAAAGCTTTAGTTAAGTGATGAAGTAGAAGTTTTATTAATGAGTAATGGGTTGGGTGGTGGACACTGGACAGAGTTGTGTTACTGTTTTTGTAGTGAATCTTCCTCCACGAATGCAATGGAGAGGTCTTTGGAATATATTCGAGTATCACGGCATGGTTATGGAGGCCTTCATAAAAAGGAGAAAGATTTGGTTTTGTGAGATTCGCAAACTTTACTGATGCAAGAAGGGCGACGCTTCGTCTGAACGGTTCCATTTATTTGGACATAGAATATGGGTCAACTTTGCACGCTTCAAAGGCTCTGGAGGTATCAAAGGATTCTCTAGATACGAGCGGAACCCTCGGAGGTGAAAAAGCTATAAACAAGAATTGTTTCATGGAGGAGGTGGCTAGCTGCAGGTAAGAAAGAGAGAGAGTAATTCCTATAGATGGGGTTATCGAGGAAGAAAAACTTTTTTAAGCTACAATTTGTATTATGGGATGGTGTAGAGATTTATGTACTCTTGAGAACCTTGCTATGCGGTTAGAAGAGGGTGGCCTCCAAAGTTGCTAATGGAGTTTAGCGGTGGAGAAGGTTATAAAAGAGTTTATTGAAATTTCGATGAGGTGGTTCACAAAAGTTGAGTCATGGTCTGAAAACATTTTGGTTAATTATAGAAGAACTTTCGGGGTTCCAATCCATGCTTGTCCGATCTCTACATTTAAAAACATCGCCAATCACTGGGGAAGTTTTATTAGTGTGGACGATGGTGCTACTCATCCTAAACCTTTTGTGAAGGGAAACATTCATTTTAATTGTGTAAAATTGATGAGATGGTGATCTTAAGAGTTGGGAATGTTTAATATCCCAATAGAGTTGTTGAAATTGATCCTATTGCAGTTCCTAGAACTCAGTTTTGGTGCGAAGGCTTTCACTAATCTGTGGTTTCACAATCAGATACAAGCTCAAAAAGGTGAGAGCGATGATACGAATCAAGCTAGTAGTAAAAGGCAAGAAATTCCAAATTAATAAAAAATGTAAATATTTCATGCCAGTAATATATGTATCTCTCTTTATTTTCATGCTCCTTTTTTGGTAGCTTCTACTCCTTGGTACTTTTGTGCCTTAATAATTTAACTTTCTTTGGAGGCACAAGGGCATGGCAGAAAAAAATATTTGATTGTGTGATGTTGTCAATTTTCCTTCACATCACATGGCGGGGACCAAAATGTTAACCCAAATTGAAGAGCTATACTATTTTTCACATAAAAGACTTTTTAACTTTGAATGGGAAAAATAATAATGTGAGAGTGACTAAATAATTATATAGAACTCACTTTTTTTTTTCAATGATTTTAAATTTTCTTACCTATTAAATTAAGAAAAGTAAAATTATCTTTATGATTTTTCTTAATTTTGATATTAAGTAAATCGGTCTTTTTAAAAAATTAGAACAATTTAATTCCTGTCAATTTTAAAAGTGAGTAACTACGGATAATTAATTATAGTGTTAATATTTTCTATCAATTATACATAATTTTGATTGATATAATAACAAATTTAGCCATTAATGTTTATATATTCTGCGTAACTGTTGACAAAATGTGTAAATATTGCGGACTAAATTCGTTAAATCAGGACCAACTTGATGGAATGTGAAAATGTTATGAATTATATTTGTTATATCAAAGGTCAAATCGACAAAATGTTTAAGCTTTGAAGGTTATATTTTTATTATACCAAGAAAAAATTGTAGAACTGATGAAAAACATAAACGTTGTGGTCAATTATACTTAGTTGCTCAATTTCAAAATCAACAATGATCAAATTTCTCTAAATTTTTTTAGAAAGGGGCCAATTTGCTCAACATCAAAATTGAGAGGGATCAAAGAAATGTTTTTACCAAACAAGAAACATTTAATCTTTAAATGAAACTCATCCTCTCTCTCACTTAATTTTTCCTTTCTATATTTGGCTCTTTCTTCGAACCCCTAGCCTTTGTTTTTCTTGTTCTTCTCCTTTGATCTCAAATGACCTTTGTGAAGATCTAAGCTTCGTCCCTTGTGTGTTTTCTTTTTTGCAATAATGTGCAGCATGGAGAAGAGTATTTGCAGCATTTGTTCTTCTCTTTTCATTTTGAGCAGCATTTGCAGCACCCCTACCGACATCAACTTCGCTTGTAATTTTTGTAAGCTTTTTCTTCAATGGCCTTTATTAGCCTATAGCTCTAATCTGAGTTGTAGACCACCAATTCTTAATGAGTTCACGATCCATGGTATATGGACACATAATGCTAATTAAGAACAAATCAATGCACCCTTATGATTCAAACAATCCTTGCACCTATCCACCGGTGTATGGATTACGTGAACCATAACGAGACATTGATTTGTTGTTAGCATTATGAGCCCACAATCCGTGGATTGTGAATTCGTTATCAATTAGTTTTCTACAATTTAGATTAGAGCTGCAAGTTGATGAAGGTCATTGAAGTGACAGCTTATAGAAGTTTACAAGGGAAGTTGATGCCAGAGAGGTACTGCAACACGGTTTAATTAATTGTAGGAAGCCATCTGATGTGATAGCTTTCTCATTCTCGGCTCTTGTACGGTAAATCTAAAATTGTGCACTTCATATTTGATTGCTTGTTTATCATATTCTAAAATTTTAATGGTGGATCATATAAAATAAGTTTGATTGCTTGTTCTAGACTTTTGATTCCTTGTTTCAAGTTTCTTGCATTAATGTTTTTGATCCTACAAAGAATATGTTGTTGGCTAAAATGTTTTTTTTTCTTAAATTTCTTTTTCGAATTTAATATTTTAGTAAAAATATCATTTTATGTAGGAATTAATAAAAAAAATACATCTATCTTAAGAAAAAAGAAAGGGTAATTTATATTCTAGCTGTAACAACTCTCACCTGATCCGATAACAAATTTGAATAAGAGATGCTACATTTAACACTAAACTCGTCACTTCAATTCATTCTTATTTCATTATAACCGAGGTACTTTATAACATAAATCTTTCGTACATAATTCACAATATTATTACTAATAAGCTTAAGTACATGTCAAATTAAGGTCCAAAATTTATATATCAAAGAGCTTGAACTTGAAGTTTGAAGAGTGAAGCGGTCCAAATTTAAGCAGAAATATTTGAACCTTTATTGTTTTTGCCTTCTAACTAAATTTGGTAGCTTACCAATTCATTTATTTTAGCATGTTTTAAATAATTTAAATTAAAACAAATCAACAAACTACTTATACTATGAAATAACATTATTTAGCTAATTATTGAACTTACAAAGTATTTAGCTAATTTCATTATTCATTTATTTTAGTATTTGGTCATATAATTTTTTCCCTTGTCATTTACATACTACATATTGATCATGAATATTCTCTTACATAATTCATGTATTTCACTTTTCAATTTTACAGATCATTAAATTAAATTAATTATTTTTGTCTTTCATATAATCATACACTTTTTTACATTTTCACTTAATTTATGGCTCATCATATCATAAAAATTTTCATTTACGTATCACATGTTACTGATCATATTTTTTACAGATCATGATCATAATTAGAATATCGATAACAGAACTCCTAGAGTCTTAAGCCAAAATAGAACTTTCAACTTTTTAACGGAACTCTAATAATAGAACTCTGTTATCCTACCTGTAGACAATATTTCGAAGAACAAAATCATCAACATATCATAAACTGAACTCTTGTATCGACTGTAGCCCCTGTTTCACCAATCGTAAGAGTAATTTTTTTTTATATCTCAAACTCATGTGAGAAATTAAAAATTGGAAATTTCAGACAAATTTTACAGAGTACACAAAGAATAAAAATTCATAATAAAATGCATAAATTTAAAAATTCAAATTAAATCAAATAAGTCACTAACTTTCGTATCTTGCTCTGTCTTCTTTTTAAAAAAAATTAATATTCAATATCAAATTTCTCAATTTGCAATCCATTCATTTTATTAACTATTTTTTATTTTTAAATCTTAATTAAAAAGGTGAGTATTTGGTACACCAATAATATATTATTTTTATTCCACAAGTAACTTTAAAAAATTAACATATATATATATTTTAATATTTTATTACACCCATGTAAGACACTTGTTAACCTATTGATTTTGTTAGTGGAGTTTAAAAACTCCACTAACAATGTACCAAATAATTTTCTAATAATATTCAAAAATCAAAATTTCAAAAAAATCATAAAATTTTTAAAAAATAATATGAAATACACGTCAATTGTTATATGTATTTCAAAATTTAACATTTCCGTTAAATAATAATTTGACTCTTTTTAAAATGTTGATGATCCAATTCAACTCCTTTTAAAGAGTTTAAAGCCAAATTTAACTAAATAAAAATAAAAATAAAAATAAAATTAATAGAATATGTAAATATTAAAGACTAATTTTGTATTATGCAAATAATATATGTAACTCTCTTTATTTTCATGCCCCTCTTTTTCTAGCTCCTACTCCTTAGTACTTTTGTGCCTTGATAATTCAACTTTCTTTGGTGGCATAGGGGTACGGAGGGGAAAATAATAATTGTGTGACATTGTCAATTTTCTTTCACTTCCTATGGAGGTGACCAACATGTTAATCCAAATTGCAGAGCTACACCATTTGTACATAAAAGACTTGCTAGCTTTGAATGGGTAAAAAATAATGTGAGAGTAACTTTAAATAATTATATAAAACATACTTTTTTTTTATTTCAAAGATTTTCTTTTTTGAGATTTTCTTACCTATGAAATTAAAAAAAAATAAAAAATATCTTTTTGATATTGAACAAATTGGTCACTCTAAAAGAAATAGAGCAACTTAATCCTTATTAATTTTGAAAGTAACTACGAACAATTAATCAAGTGCTAATAGTTTCTGTTAATTATACATAATTTTGATTAGTATAAAAACAAATTTAATCCTTGATGATTATATATTTCGCGTAAATATTGATAGAATGTGTAATTATTATGGGTTAAATATGTTAAATCATGATCAAATTGACGAAATGTGTAAATGTTGTGAGTTAAATTTGTTAAATCAATAACAAATTGATAGAATGTGTAAACTTTGAGGGCTTAATTTATTATTATACCAAGAAAATTATGTATAATTGATGAAAAACATTAACGTTGTGATTAATTGTCCTTAATTTATCACTTTAAAAAATGAAAGTAATTGAATAACTCTGATATTTTTAGAAAAAACTCTGATATCAAAATTGTGATTAATTGTCGTTTTAATATATTTTCTTAGTTGAAATCAATTATTTTTTTGTTTTTCAACAATGAGCAACATAGACAACAAATCATGAAATGCAAATCCCAAATAAGAATTATAAATTGGATATAAAAGATATAAATAAAATTTAAGACTAGACTCAGCCACGAATGAGAAAACTACCTTTAAGGAAAAGCTGTCGCAGGAGATGGCTTGGAACATTTGCTAGAGCATATTTTGGAACAATTTCAAACTGTTCCGAGGAGGTTGGAGGGTCTTGGGCTCTTGAGCTTTTGTAACAAACATAAATCTGCCATTATCGAAGTGCATTAATCCTTTTGTTTCTTTTGCTAGCGATTTGGGGAGAGGCTCCCACAAGGCCATCAACTCTTATCGCAACAAATTGATTAGTGTATCAGATTCTCATCAATTAAAGGGTGTTGCTTGGAGCAAAGCATCAAAACACCTTAAGAACCAATCCATAACCAAATGGAAAGTTACACTAATAAACCATAAACTCCATGGATTGGAACACTTTGTTAATTATGGATGAAAACCGACTTGGGAATTCATAGTTGAGACCCGCCAACCTTGCAACGTATAAGCAAGACAGTCAACCATAAAATCAGAGGATCAACAACCAAATGGCAACAATCAGTAATGCCTACAACTGAAAATTTAAAACTTGATTAGAATCCACGTAACACTAGGCCCTGGTCTTCCATCAGGCAAATACCAACAACCCATTGATTCAATTTCAGCCGTCTTTTCAGAATCAGCCGTATCATTAATAGATAGCTGCCTACTTTTATCCCTCATTAAGGAATAATAAAGATACTTGATAGTTTTAAGCTGACATTGATATGGTAACCATCAAAAGTTGGCAAATCCTTAAAACATGGGTCAACCTTACTAGTAACTTTACATGTTTGTAGCCCAATGCCATGCATGATGCACTTGAAATACAATTGTGAGGTTATAATGTGAAATGGAACAGTTGAAATAGTAGTTTTACAAAAACTGAATTAACCTTTCACATTTTACCAAAAGTTGCAGCCTCGTACTTCAGTAGAGCAACTCAACCTACAACGAAAAGGGCGTCTCTATGGTCACTTTATAAAGCTTTAGTTAAGCCATGATGAAAATAGAAGAGTCAATTACCATTTGTTTTCAATTCAAACGAAATTGAGCTTTTCACATAAGCACCCAAACTTATTTCCTTATTCCAGCTTGGGCAACTGATCAGTAACCTCCGTCACCTCAGAATTTTGCACATTCTGTGCATGATCATAACAAACCAAGAATTGTTCAATTAATTAAGTATGTATGTGTGTATGTATGTATGTATGCATGTATGTATGTATGTAAAAACACATGAATTTAAATCCTTTAAATGATTTGTACCATTTCAACGAACATATGTTTTATGATAGTGTTAAGGTCGCCTTCCCACTGCAGTTCACCTTCCTCATCTCTTGTTAAGTGCATTTGTTCCAGCCTTGGTGTGCTTAAATCTCCTTGGCAGAAATTCCTCATCTTGGGGCACTTTGTCACCATCACCATTAGCAAGACTGGGAATTCCAACGAGTGATGGGCCAAGGAAAAGCTTGCTAGACATGGCAGACAACTTAGTTGCAAATACTTCAGTTTGGGAAATACAATACCGCCTTGTATTTCTTCAGCCTCACACGCTATGATTTCCTCAATCATCTCACAATCATCTATGATCAATCTTTCCAGTAGCCTCAGGCACTTAGCTGTTGAGAACGCGATTAAATTGATGAACCCATGGCATCTTGAAACTTCCAGTGTTGTTAGATTTTTGAAAGACAGCAAAGATGGTTCAAAAGTCTTTAACGTCAACTCTGGAAGTTGAGACAAACTTAATTCCTTTAGCTGATAGAATGCTGATGTATGCCTTTCCTGGTCGCTGAGTCCTTCAGATTGTACTATTTGACAAATGGAAGCATTGTCTATAACAAGCTTATGAAGGATTGGTAGAGACCGAATGAAGGAATACGGAAGAGTAGTGGATGTCTCGGGAAAGAATTGGAGGTTAAGATGCTTAAGGTTTTGGAAACACTGCAATGAGAGTTGTCCATCACATATCCCCCTCACCATATCATTCGTCTTCAGTGTTAGTTCTTCTAATACAGGGAAAGCGTCCTGGATGGCAACGAATATATTAAACATCGATCAAAGATTTTTCAATTCGTAAGAACTAGACTACAAAATGAATATAATTTCCATTTTCTTTCTCATAAATTTAAAAGGCATTTTATAAGTAATCTCCAGTAATGAACATGGAATATGAAACTGCTAGTGAGCTTACCTCGTTGACGCAAAACAAGGGTTGTTGGTTTGAGATTCCAACCTGACTCACAGGACATTGTCGAGTAACTATCTATACTTTGGGGCATTCAATAATGCTCATTTGTTTCAATGAAGGCCACTGGGTGGTATGCATCCTAGAGTAGAAACTTTTCAATCTTGGCACCTTATCCAATCCAAGTTTTATTAGTCTGGGAAATACAAAACTGGTCGTCACTGTTTCAGCCACAATAGATTGAGCAGCTGATATTGACTGTGACTCATCAGGAATGAGTCCTTCCAGCTCAATAATTTCTTCTAACGAATCACAATTCTGAATCCACAAGTTCTCCAAACTAGGGAAAACAACCTAATAAATCATTTCATTAGGTTAATAACTGAA